>NC_057794.1:160413717-160648117 GCF_018294505.1 Triticum aestivum
TCCTTGCATGACACGCAATTGATCTTTGAACATCAATCGATCTCGTCAACATGTGTCGGGGCATGAACCGAATGGGATGTCAAAACTAAGACACGAAGCGACACGTAGTGGAGGCAAAGTGAAACTTTAAACGAACTGTTTGTTTGTATGCATGTCGAAAAAATTACAAATCATTGGAAATACAAGCATGGTCTAGGCCCACATGCGAATGATACTCGGCGGAATGTTCAAATGAGGCATGCGGGAGGATGGACTCGACCGGAGGGCGATATGATCGATGGAGAAGAGGGTTGGAGAGGAATGAGAAATAAGCAAATGCCACATGATTATACTTGAACGGCTCAAATAAACAATAAGTTGTCTCGCTTGGCCTACATAGTGAAAGGCCAAATGCGCAACGCGGAGCACTGACGCTCGAATATGGCTGGGAAAACAGGGAAACCGACATGTGGGGCACACCTGTCAGAACGACGTAGCGCAGACTAGTCCAATGGAGGCGCTGGCCCACGACCCCCATGCCATCGACAACCGTTCATGTGGGTCGTGGGGGGAGAACAACGTGGTGCAACTCCAGCACCGCCTCTGGACACAGCGACCACGGTGAGCGACATGCTCATCATCGCTAGACACGGTCAGTTTCAGTGTGCCAAGGGTGGCATTAGTGCTGTGGCACGACCAACAGTATGTTCGGTTTGTGCCCAAGGTTGCCCCATCAAAGCATTGGGTAGCCAAATTTTTTTTGAGGTTTTGGTTGCCCATGATTTGGCCGACATTGGCAAGAAAAATGAACTGAGTTGGCTAGAGTTCATTGGTATGCCAAAAAAATGGCAACCATCCAAACAAAGACCAATCTTTGGGTCATGACCAAAATTTTGGTAAGCTGCACTTTGGCCACAATCCAAACACACCCCAACACCCGGATCGTCAAGGATGCACGAGGCGTGGGGACGTGTCCGTGGAGTGGTGTAGCGCGACCAACTGTATCCTCAGGACCTGAGACCATGCCGGGTCGTCTTGCTTTTTCAATGACATGCATCGATCGCATGTGAGCAAAGGGAATCTCCAACATTGCCACGACCGCAACGGACTACCCTGGCACACCAAAAACCCTTGTCCCTCGCGTCATAGCACCGTGCGTTCCCAGCTGGCGCCAGCTGCCTACATTCATGTTGTCTGTCTGTATGCTGTCGTTAAGAGGCTCGGTGCCCGAGGAACCAACTCCGGCGACTTAATGACGCACCAGGACGCTTGGCATCACCGGAATGCGCTACTTAAAGCGGCAACGCCCAGCTAACCTCCACAACATAGTGCATCGTCCTCCTACCTGGCACCACATCTGCCATGACCGCATGTGCGAACGCTCTGTGGGAGAGCTTGTCTTCGGGGATGAAGCACGAGGTCGCCACCCTTTCTCAAGTTGCCTCTCGCAACGCAGTAGTGGCGTAGCCGGACGCGGACGCGGCCACAGAAGCAGTGGCCACGCTGGCGGCCGATGATGGGAGCACCGTCAACCACGCGTCCTACTTGCCGCCGTCCAACGTCCGGCACCGCCGAGGTCAGGGACTCCTCCAAGGATGAGTAGGGCATGGGAGGTGGCAAGGCATGGTGTGCGAACTGGTTGGTCTGTATCCCGTGTTCTAGTCTTCCTCGCCGGAGACCGCACCTGCACTTCACGGGTCATGAACCCCGCTCCCGTACATAGAGATCGCAGATGGAGGACATCGATCGCCGCTGTATAATAGGTTTAGGGTCAGGTTTCTTTTATTTTTCTGTCCTATAAAAATTCAAAATGTAATGAAAATATGCCGTGTTTGCTTTAATCTCGACCGGTGTATATGAACTTTCACAATAATATAGTATATTGTAGGAGTACTAGCAAGATGCCCGTGCGTTGCACGGAAGATCAAGATCTTGTGGGAGAAAAGGATGAACGAGGGAAGGCCTTATCTGCAAATGTGGAGAGGGGTACGGGTAAATTGTTATAGTTTCCTTCCTATCCGTTAGATATAGATCGATGGCCTACATTGCAGGATGACAGGCACACCATCATCACCAACTCGGCTTTTTATTGAACCGAGACAAAGCTAACATGTGAAGTAAAATAAACACATAGGGTCTATACATATACAATTTATCTTAGGCACTCCAATAGTACATCCACTACACATTCACGCATTTCACATCTTTCTACATCTATGGGAACCTACAAAAGGGTTAACGTAAATTGTCTGTCTCTCTCCTCCATTGATTTTCATGGTGGTGGGCCCCTCCCTCCCCCCAGTCTATAATCAATAGCTCACATGTTTCACATTACGTTAATTACGTAACTGGGATTACGTAGGTGTAGCATTACTCGTCCTAGAAAACCCAACTAAGCCATCCTCCCAGCATATCGCGCGGGAAAAGACCCGGCTGCGCCGTTTCAGTCGGGATTACCGGATTACTAGTAGTAGTACCGATGGATCGCGCGAAGCAACAAGTGTTTTTTGAGGGGGCAAAGCACCTAGTTTAAAAGGAAAAAAGGCGGTACACTCACAGCACCCCTGTCGCGGTTGCATTGCACCCCACACACGTTCGGTCCTGCACACGGCTCACGCAAAACGGAACGCGCTTCAACTTGCCTCTTCACTGACACGTGGGAATGCACTTGGAGAAACCGACCATGTGCCAAACTCCCCCCGCCCACCGCGAGAAAATCCTCCCCACCCCACACCCAAAAATTCTCCCCAAATCCTAGATTCAACCGCCCTTCTGCCAACTAGCCAATAATATTCCCCAAACGCACCGTCCCCCCCGTCCCCCTCCATTCCATTCACTCCACCAAAGCCGCCCTCCCCGCCGCGCCGATACGTCGGCGTCGTGGTTCGTCGAGGGGGACACATGAAGATCCTCTCGCTCCCACAATACGCTCTCGTACACTGTCGTCCTCTAGCCGCGCCGCCACCGCTGGCGGTGTTCTTGTGGAGGCGCACGACGGTCAGCGTCGCCACCGCTGGTGACGTCCGTGTGGAGACACGGCGGTCAGCTTCTCCCACGGTACACGCATTCTAGACTAAGGCCCCATGCATGTCGGTGTAGCACTGAATGTTAGCTGATAGACGATGTTAATCTCACTGTTTGTCGAAGTACTAGTTTACAATCAATATGATCTGCTTAAGAAGCTTCCTTGCCCTGTTCTGCACTCAATCTGCTTAGCTGAGATGGCATGCCAAGGCCGATTAGTTGCTAAAATATTCGGCCATATATTTATTGTGACATAGATTGCCATGGTCTAGTAGCCAATCTGTTAGGTGAAATAGCTCTACACTGTTTTATACTCGATCTTTGTTGCTGTGATGCCTTCGAAGTTCGATGGTTGTGTGCTCGGCCTCATTGACTGCTGAAACAACCTGCCATAATTTAGCACTCAAATATGTTTGCTGAATTAGCTTTACATATATTTTGTTACTTAGATTTCCTCATCGAAATATCTTGCTGTAGCTTTAGACATCGACTTAGGTATTTTTTCTGGACTTCATAAAAAAGCATATATGTTTTCCTGTAATATCTAGTAGAAGAACTAATTTGTATGTCTAACAGATGGACAGGACTTGGATAACTTCTGCTCGAAGATTCTCCTCTGCATATGTCGAGGGGGTTGAAAACTTCATGAAATTTATCAGAGTTGAGTACTGTGGTCCGAAATCAGATGTGCTCTGCCCGTGTAGCAGTTGTATGAATTTAGTTACAAGACCCCAGTCAACTATGCAAATTCATCTACACTTGTATGGGATGTCGGTCACATATACTACGTGGGTTCATCATGGTGAAGCTGTGAACGCCAATGTTATTGACTACGTGGAAGCAGCAGATCACCATCTTGATCTGCCTGATGCTCAGGTGGAAGAGGAGGAGGAGGAGGTGGTGGCGGAGCCAGTGAGTTTGACCAACATTGAAACAATGCTATGAAATGCTCGTGCATTCCGTGAACTTTCACCTGCAGAAGAAAAACGGTGGGCCCGCATGTTAGAACAATGCAACATGGCTGTTACCCTAGGAAATAAGTTGTCAGTATTCTCAGCTATGGTCACCTTTCTTCAGGTGAAGACATCTGAGAGGATGACCAACAAATCATTCGATGCGATGTTGGCTTCTTTCTGCAAAGCTTTCCCAGATGCGTCTGAGCTGCCAAACACCTACAGTAAAATGAAGAATTTCCTTCGTGCAGTTGGAATTGGATATGATATGATCAATGTTTGTAAGAATAATTGTGTTCTATTCCATAAGGATTATGCCAACTTAAGTGAATGCCCAAAATGAAAATCATCAAGATGGAAAGATGGCGATGGTGTGAAGAGGATTCCTCATAATGTTCTGAGACATTTTCCAATTACACCAAGATTGAAGAGGTTGTTTCATGATGCTGAAACAAGAGAGGATGGACTGTGGCATTCTAGGAACCAGGAGTACGGAGATCATAATGTAATGAGCCATCCATCACATGGTAGTGAGTGGAAAAGCTTCAATCAGAAACACGAAAATTTTGCTGCTGACCCGAGAAACATTAGACTTGGCTTAGCTTCAGATGGATTTAACCCATTTGGCCACTAGAGCGCCACATATAGCATGTGCCCAGTGCTTGTTATCCCTTACAACATGCCTCCAAATTTCTGCACCAAAGAATCAAACTACATGATGGCCTTGCTCATCCCAGGTCAAAAAAGTCTTGGAAAGGATTTTGATTTGTTCATGGAGCCTCTTGTGGAGGAACTTCAATAGCTATGGAGGTGTGTTCTCACTCAAGACCTATATAGCAGCCCACGAGCTTATTTCTTTCTGGGTGCTATTATAATTTGGTGCATCCATGATTATCCGGCTTTGGGCACTAAGTCAGGGTGAACGACACATGGTTACAATGCATGTGTTTGCTGTGAAAGGAATCCACTATCATACGCAATACTTAGCAAGATCTGTTACATTGGACACTGTCATTTCCTTGCCAAGGACAAGCTGCATCCTAGAAAATACCGAAGACATGTGTTCAATGCAAAGCATGAAAATCGTGATGCGCCAAAGAGGCTCATCGCCGATGAGTTGCAAGTGGAATTAGAGAAGGTCAGGGATATTACACCAGGAAACCATCCTGGTAATGGTAGCGGGAAAAGGAAGCGTGTCAGGGTAGAAGAGAGATTATTGTTTACTTGCAGGTCCACTTTGTGGGACTTGGAGTATTGGAAAGATTTGGATCTGCGGCATAATCTTGATGTGAGGCACATCGAGAAAAATATATGTGGCGGCATTATTGGCAGACTTCTTAATATTAAAGTAAGATACCTTAAAATCTAGGATTGATTTGACACACCTGGGTATCAGACAGGATTTGCAGGTGCAAGATGAAGGTAAACCACGGGATATGGCACCAGCTGTGTACATCTTGGACAAGGTAAAAAGAAAAGAATTCTGCGAGGTCCTGTCACATGTGAGATTCCCACATGGATTTGCTTCCAACCCTGAAAGGAGAGTTAGTGCAGATGGAAACAAGGTACAAGGGTTGAAAACTCATGACTGCCACGTCCTACTTCAGAGGGTTTTACCTGTTATCCTTAGAGGATTGGGCTGCCCTGACTTATACAGAGCAGTTGCAGAGTTGGGACAATTCTTCAGGGAACTCTGCAGTAGAAATATCAGGATAGATGCTTTGGAGCGTCTTAGAGACAAGATACCAACTATCCTATGCGAACTTGAGAAGATATATCCTCCAGCCTTCTTTGATGTGATGGTGCATTTGGCTGCTCATCTACCTGATGAGGCACTACTTAGAGGTGCAGTACAGTATGGCTGGATGTACCCTATTGAAAGGCGGCTAGGCACTTTCAAGGGCTATGTTAGGAATAGAGCTAGACCCGAGGGTTCCATTACAGAGGCCTATATTGCTACAGAAGCGTTGACATTCTGCTCAAAGTATATTGAAACAGCTGATCAACTTAGCAAAGAGGTGGATGAAGACAATCCTGGGCTCAGTGTTTTCGATTATTCTGTTTGAGTTACATGGAAGAGTCGACAAGAGGACAAACCTAAAGATTTGGAGAAAATGGTTTGGTATGTGTTGAATAACTGTCTTGAGATACTACCTTAGATCAAGTAAGTGCTAAGTACTGCAGCTTATACATCGTAATCTACTAAACTTGCAGCACATTCTTATATATTTAGATGTTTGACGCGATCACTATGTTGTGCAGCATCTACAAAAAGGAGTTACTATCGCAAAATCAAAGAAACATTGACAAACTGGTTATGGAAGGATTTGCGAAATGGTTCAAGAGCCATGTAAGCTTTTGAATTGCACTGTCAGTTTTTGAATATATTGAGTACATAAGATGATCGGCTTGTCTATTTTCTAACCATAGGTTAAGAAGATGCGGGAGGATGGACAGGCAGTTGATGATGCTCTTTACTCACTAACAATGGGTCCTGATACTCGGGTAAGACATTATGAATCTTGCGTTGTTGGAGATGTGCGCTACAACACCCTTGCACAAGACGAATGCAGGAAGACACAAAACAGTGCCATCATGAGCACAAATACGTATGACAAAGAGACAACTAAAATGTATGCTAACATAACACACATTGTTCAGTTGCAGTATATCTCCAGTTTCGAGGATCATCGTTGTGTGGTTCTGTTGTGCTGTCGTTGGTATAACCTGTTTTCCAGGATCGCAAAACCTAGAGCTGATGATTATTTCAAATCCATCAATGTCAAGGCGGCGTACCAGACCAACGAGCCTTTTATTTTGGCAAATCAAGCAACACAGATATTTTTCTTGGAAGACACATTTGCACGTAGCGATGACTGGAGAGTATTGCAAAGGTTTGAGCAGAGGAATTCGTTTAATGAAGTTGCACAACAAGATGATGCTTTCACCGCTCCTGATGTACAAGATAACACAGATGTTCCTAATATCTTTGAGAACCATCATGTTAATGACGCCGGCGAAAAGATTGACTGTCATGCTATGGACATACAAGAGTTGATCAAGAAGAAGCCAACGGTCGAGGACGTCGAGGACGAATAAGATGGGAATTGCGATTCAGACTGATACACATGGCGAAGATGTTGACGCTGCTGCCGCGGATGATGATTACATTGCTTTTGTCGTATTTGCCAATCAGAAGACGTTCTTTTATCTACTATGTGAAATTGTGTTTCCTATGACAACTGAAACCTGATGAACATGTTGTTTAGTATTTTCCTGTGATAACATCACTTATTATGTATGCTGATTTGTGTTTGGTGATTGTATGACGACTAAAACATGATGACATTTGTTCTTTGGTTATACTCATATTTGGTTGTGAAACTTGAATTTGATGACATAGTTTGTTGTTGGACTGCAATTTGCTTGACGTCTTCGAATGAGAACAAAGCTGACCCGACAGGGCCTCTGCTAATTTATTTATTTATTACCAAAAGGGCCTCTGCTATTTATTTATTTATGAGCAAAACGGGATACCCCCTTATTTCCGTTAATAGAAATCATTAGATGTTCACAACACTACACCCAGCCCGCGACACAGGTTTCATTCATTACTATTTTCAGCAAAGTGCTCATGTCATAGCCAGTGAATACATCACGAGTGCTACATAAACTGCAAATAAAGAGATAATCATCCTACAGAGAACATCAATTTTGCCCATTATCTTCACAAGCTCTTTCATCTCCTCATTGCTGTCAAGGTCATTCAGCAGCTGTTGCTTGGCCATGATCAGAGGAACTGCATCTTTAACCTTCTGCTCTGCATCTTCCTCTTCTACTGTTCCTTCAGTTACTTGTCCAACACCCCAACCTGCTGGTATTGGGATTCTTCAGCTAACCAAATAATCAGCGTCGTTGCACTCCCCCACATCAGCAACTTCCAAGAAATACAAATCACATGAATCTTCCCTTTTCTGCATGAATCAAAATGGAAGATCATCAACCAAACTATTAAAACAATCAGCAACTGAAAGCAGCAGAACAACACTTAAACATATTATTACCCCATGATTCGGGCATTTGTAGAAGACTTGGCCAGGGATGAGGATTGTGGTTGAGACGTGACGAATGACTCTGCGTGATTTGCAGCAGTGGCACCACACCAACGACAGCGGGTTGCGATGAGCAACCGAATGCGATGTGCGTGCCGGTGGGGGTGTGATGAGACCTACACGCGATGGTACGGGTGTCGACCTGGCGCATATTTGGTTGTTTCTTGCTGAAGAGCAGGTGGACAAGCAACCAGCAGACATGGTTGCTGCGGCCAGAGCTTCTGATGCTAGGCAGAGTAAGTAGAGAAGAGGAGAAGCAAATGTTGCATATGTCAGTTTCATTACTTGCAGAGTAGCATAGCACCATATATAGTCATAGTCTAGGTTTGGATTCGAACCAGCTACAGGAGCACGTCTCTCTTTTTTCTAAAACTCGTCAATGTCTCTTTACTGGTACACTAGCTTGTTCTGTACGCCTTCTCAAGTCTTTGATTCCTCCACCTGACATCTGGGACCCACCGGAAGGGCCTCTGTATTTCGTGAAAAAAACGTGCCCCCCGCAGATAGGTTGGACCCACTAGCTATCTTCGCATGCAAGGAAGTGCCTCCTTATTACGCACAAAAAATGAATACTCCCCCTGCCAGCTGGACCCAGCATAGTGGGAGGCTGACTTGTGGGCCTACCAAGTTGATGGGGACGGAGGGCTTTGTCAACTTAGTCAATATGAATGATTCTAGCTCTAGTTATTGTATGATGTTCATCCAATGGCCGTAGTGCTTCTTCAACCTATGGTCTTCTTGGTCTAGTCGCCCAAACCAGCGCCGGTCGTGTCGCGTGCTCCTGCCTCCCATGGCCGGCTATGATGCCGCGGAGGGCTCACCACCCACTACTACTCCCACCGCTGGCCAGTGCATCCCTCTACTCACCCACACCCCCTGTTATTCTACGGCGACGGCAGCCTCACACCGCAGCCGAACCAGTGAACCCTCGTACCCTTCTCCGCGTGGGCATACACTGCCGCGTCTTCCTCGGCTCCGCGTCATCCCCTTCCTAGGTCTCACCATCATCCACGGCGTCGTCAATGTGGTCAACGACCAACTTCCGTCGGAAGAGTACTGTACATGGAGAGGCTCACAGCTGGGTCCACGGCCGCAACTGGGTCCACGGCCACAACCCAGTTTTTTTGTAATTTGCCCAGTAAGTCGCTTTGTCAGGCCTGTTGGGTTGCAAGTTTTTGAAGATGAGGAGAGCTTCATTCGGCTGGCCGAGAAAAGGCCTATCAGTAATGAGACATGGGTTGTTCATTTTTAAAACACATCAAACCGGGAATTAGTTTCAAATTTCTTTTTTTTCATTTCGAGACTTTAAATTGCATTGATTTTTATGCGTGGACAATTTGTTGGATTTTATATTGATATACATTTATTTTTAAAATCAGTTTGAATGTGACTCGAAATTTCGGGATTAAAAACAGTTCGGACCGCACCGAAATATGCAAAATTTCGTACAATTTTTTAACCGTGGCCACAATATGGGTTGTAATGCTAACAAAAAGAATATGGGCTCCAAAAAAACCTTAAGAATTAGCAAATGGGTTGTAAATTATTATAAATAATGGCAGATGGATGTATGCTGTTTTCCACATATTTGAGGCTTTCCTAAAAAAGGTTGACGCACAAGCAGTGACTGTTGGATGTCCACCCAACGGTCGTCGTGCTTCTTCAATCTCTGCTCTTCCTACTCCAGCCGCTCAAACAAGCGCCAGCGGGACTGCCTGCTCCCTCCTCTCCGCGGCCAGTTGTGCTGCCGTGCAGGCCTCACTGCCCCACCGTACTCCCATTGCTGGCCTAGCCATCCCTCTACTCACCCACACCTGCTGTTATTATCCAGCGACGGCAGACGAACCAGTAAACCCTCATACAGTCGTACTCCCCTTCGTGTGGGAAATAGCTGCCGAGTCTTCCTTGGCTCCGTGTCATTCCCTTCCTAGGCCTCGCCGTCGTCCACCGCCCTGGTGCTCTCGGCGCGGCCTGGTCAACATGGTCAACGACCGACATGCATCCGGCGACAGCTGGGTCCACGGCTGCATGCAAGGAAATGCCTCCTTATTATGCGCAAAATAATGATTCCTCCACCTGACATCTGGTACCCACCGAAAGGGCCTCTGTATTTCGCAAAAACAACGTTACCGTCGCTGACAGGTCGGACCCACCAGCAATATCTTGGCACGCAAGGACGTGCCTCCTTATTACGCACAAAAAAATGAGTACTCACCCTGCTAGCTGGGACCCACAATAGTGGGAGGCTGACTTGTGGGCCAACTAAGTTCACGGGGATGGAGGGCTTTGTTAACTTAGTAAATATGAACGATTCTGGCTCAAGTGACCGTACGATGTCCATCCAATGGCCATAGTGCTTCTTCAACCTCTGGTCTTCTTGCTCTAGCCGCCCAAATGAGCATCGGTCGTGCCTCGTGCTCCTGCCTCCCGTGGCCGGCTGCGATGTCACGGAGGCCTCACCGCCCCCTATACTCCCACTACTGGCCAGGCCATCCCTCTACTCATCCACACCCCCTGTTATTCTACGGCGACGGCAGCCTCACACCGCGACGAACCAGTGAACCCTCATACTCCTCTACGCATGGGCATCCACTGCCGCGTCTTCCTCAGCTCCGTGCCGTCCCCTTCCTAGGCCTCGCCGTCGTCCACCGCCCTAGTGCTCTCGGCGTAGTGTGGTCAACATGGTCAAGGAACGGCTTCCATCAGACATGGACTGTACGTGTAGAGGCTAACAGCTGGGTCCACGGCCGCAGCAAGGAAGTGCCTCCTTATTACGCGCAAAATAATTATTCCTCCACCTGACAGCGGGGACCCACTGGACGGGCCACCGTATTTCACAAAAAAATGTTTCCCCCTGACTGCTGGGACCCACCAGCTACATCTCACTACTAGGGAAAACCTTATACACAAAAATTTAGCAACAGCGCGGGTTAAAAAAGGGCGCTAGTGCTAGATAGCAGTAGCGGTTCAGAATAAACCGCGCTGCAGATACGATCCTAGCAGTAGCGCGTGTGCCCGTAAAAGCGCTACTACTAATATTCCCATTGCTGGAACGATGGGCTACGCATAGCAGTAGCGGCCTTGCAGGAAGCGCGCTACCGCTAGGGCATGAGTAGCAGCACGTTTCCCTGTAACAGCGCTACTGCTAACGGAAATAAAATAAATTGAAAAACAAATAGAAAAGTAAATGAAAATGAAAGAACGGAAAAAGGAGAAAGAAAAAAATAAAATGTAAAGCAAAATAAATGAAAAAGCGAAAAAAACAGAGAAAGGCTTTGCTGTAGCGTGTGTTAGTAAGAGGCGCTGTAGCTAATGCAGCTGCAGCGCGTTTCCAGGACCCCCGCTATAGAAACAGAAAAGGAAATAAAAAAGAGAGAAAATTACATGTGTATAGCAGTAGCGCGTTTTGGAAAAAGTGATATAGCTACCTTACCTATAGCGCATTCTGCGAAACACGCTACCGCTAGTTTTGACTTAACCAAAAACCGTTCCCCCCCCCCCCCCCGGCCACCACTTGCCCCCCAAATCTCTCGACCCACCCCGCCGCCGTCTCCCCGACTCGTCGTCGCCCCACTTCGCCGCCGTCTCCTGCCAACGTCGATGCCCCTGGAGCCACCAGAGCCGTGCGCCGTCGACGCCATCGGAGCCGCCCCCAACGCCACGAAGCCGCGCGGCCTCATCAACGCCACCGGATCCTCCCTCGCCACAACTGCCTCCCTCGCCGTCACCGGAGACGCCCCTGTGTCCCTCGCCACCACTGCCCCCCTTGCCACCACTGGAGCCATTCTCTGTATGCCCCCACCCCTCCTCTCTCTCATGCATAGGTTAGCTAGTTTAATTATGTTAATTATCTAGGTTAGGGCAAAAATTTAGTTAGGGCCTTGACAGAGAAGTAGTTAGGTCAATTAGTTTAATTAGGTTAATTACCTAGGTTAGTGCAAAAATTTAGTTAGGGCTTTGACAGAGAACTAGTCAGGTTAACTAGTTTAATTAGGTTAATTATCTAGGTTATTTAGGAAAGTTTTATTTTAAAGATGATCCCTTCCTAGACTTTTATTGTTGATTATATATTTTCATTGAAGTGGTCATGTTGTTTGTGCCCAAGTGGCTTTGTTGTTTGAATGAAGCTGAGTGGCCTATATATGTTTTGCCAGAATGTTGATTCATTTCCGTTCTGGCAAATTTCAGGTTCTCGATTTGTCCACTTTTTAGCAAAGGTCATGCCGAAATTTTCCGTGAATTTCGGCATGACTTGTGCTACAAACTAGGACATATCGAGTGCCCAAGATTTGCCGCACCAGGAAGGAGTCAATGTTCCTATAAAACATAGGCCTTTTGTATGTCATTATTCATTTTATTAGGTCTAGAATTAATTTACTAGATTTAATCATAGGAAACATGGCTAGCAACAATGAAGGACATGGTTCTAGTGTTTGCGACGATGTCTACTGGGCGGCAGACGAATTTTTTAGCCTTGCCGATGATCAACCGGTGGCATCGGGGACTGAGACCGACACGCAGACCGGTGCTGAGACTGAGACCGGCGCTGAGACTCAGACCGGCATCGAGACCGGCGCTGAGATTGAGACCGGTGCTAAGACTAAGATCGGCGCTGAGACTCAGACCGGCATCGAGACTGGTGCTGAGACTCAGACCGGCGCTGCCTCGGGCAGCGGAGCCAGTGTAGAACAGAAAGCAAAGAGGCAATGGCTTCCTAACAAACTCAAGACTACTAGACTGGTGGTCCCGGAGGTGGACGATAGCAATTTTGAGCCAAAGGCGCCCGAGGAAGCACGTCAATGCTACGGCAATCAAATAGGCTGCATCGTACGGACAACCGCCACCATCAACAATGAGAAACTAACGAAGATAGAAAATATGAGGAGCTCCCTCCTAAAGAAGTTTCACCAGATATTCTTGTTCCCGGGCCGGAATGAGAAGGATTATGAAGATCCAGATGAGGACCCGGTAATGAAGAAGATAAACAAACACGCCATGACCAAGTTTAGCAACACGTTGGCCGCCTGGAAAAATCGAGTGAAAGCAAAGATCATAGACAAGAAGGAACACTACTCCGAGATTGTAAAGGATAATCCGACAATCACAGAAGAGCAGTTTCAAATATTCAAGGAGGCTTGCAAGGCCGAAGCTGCCAAAAAAAGTCTCAGTACATCAAGGGGCTTCAATAGAGGAACATTGGGAGCCACCACCTCGGAAGCCGTGGTTACGGCGAAAAGAGGTCCAAATGGGCCAAGGAGGACGCAGAAGCCGCGAGTCTTGGCATCCCAGACCCCTTGGCGGATTTCACCGTCCTGCAGGAGCGTGACGTCCTCAGGGCCCGGCACCGTTGGGACCCAGTGAACAAGGTTTATGAGACAACACCGGTCATTACGGAGTTCATGAGACTGCTGGTAATTTTAGTTTCTGATCAATTCGACTGCACACGTTAGTCATATTTGTAAACGATCCTTGTGCCTTTTGCAAAGAGACCGTCTGAGGCATTGGTGAGGCCCAAGTGGGACACTCCATTCAACCGGACGTTGAACATATTGAAACGACAACCGGTGGATACTCGACCATCGTATGGACGCGTGCACGGTGTCGGAGACGGCGCCACATAGAAGAAGTACTACCATGAGACCACAGAGGAGAGAAAGGAAAGACGGAAGTTAACTGAAGAAAACATAGACAAGAAGGTTGAGATTGCGGTTGAGAAGAAATCATCTCAAACAGTCGCAACAGCGGTAGCTGCTGCAAAACAGGTGGTTGCATATTTGTCTACTTCCTTGGTGACGGGCGTTATCACTTGGACAAGGCAAAATCCAGAAAAAAATGTAGAGGACTTTCCCCTTGCCGACTTCTTGGGGAGCAGCTCGGCTAGCGTTGCACCAGCACCTGCTCCCGCACCGACTCCCGCACCTGCTCCCACACCGGCTCCCACACCGGCTCCTGCACCTGCTCCCGCACCGGCTCCCGCACCGGACGTGCTCGGTGGTGCTTCATCTTTGGCTGAGCTCGATGCCCTCACGGTATCTGTCACACCGTCCCCCTTCAATATAAATGTATAATCTCCCGTTTTAGTTGCCTTTCGGATGTCTCACGTCGCAGACTTTTCTTTGCAGGCCGACGAAACCCCGTGCACCATATTGTACACCATCGGCGACCAGAAGGTGGACGTGGGGAAGGCAACGATAATGAAGCCAAAGGAACCATTGTACCACAGCCGGCCGATCCCCCCGAACATCTTCAAGGTTTCCGTGGCCAGTGTCAAACCGGGCCACGAGAATTTGCCTCCTCCAATACTAGCGAGGGATGACGACGAGACACCGCGGCGTCTTGGTGATTGTTGCAATGGGTGGGTGATGTTGTGGCCAAAGAGTCTGCTTCGTCTGGAGGCGGCCGGGAGCACACCCACGAGAACGCAGCCTCAGCAAGGTATGAACATCAACACCCCACCTACCCAATTAGCGTCGGGTGTCGGGTTGGGTGATAGCGGACGGGGTAAGGAGGAGGCTCCATTAGTCGCTGATGACGTCGCCATGGATGAGGATGAGGACGACGATGGCGCTGAACAGTATGTCTATACTGGCGCCTCCTCAGGGTTTGAGCGTCATGAGTCGGTGCCTGAATTGCCGTCTCAACGTATTATGGACGACCTTCCGGTAGTAAAGAAGTCTAGGAAGAGAGCGAGGAAAGGCAAAAAGCTGATTCTATGATCCAGCCGCCTCAGCAGCCTCGGCTTCAGGACCGTATAGATATCCCCGATGCGGATAAATGGCATATCCCCGGTCAACCAATCCTACCTGAAACAGCGCTACGGGCCAGATTCGGCGATCTAAGGAGACTTCATGACGATGTGCTATGGGTAGAGAAAGGCGTCATCGCCTCGAAAGATCCAGGATACCCACTCTACATGGTTAACATTCCGCGGCAAATGTCGTACGTCAACAGCTTCCCCGCGGATAAGTTCTTACTCCGATTCGATTACATATTAGACATGTTTCACATGAAGAAGCTGGATTTTACGTTTGTCCGCCTTTATGCCTTGCACATGAACTACATCATCGGGATTGAGCAAATATCTAATATCTGTGTCGCTGACCCGTACTACATGCACGAGGGATTCTTGGGAGTCTGCACAAAGCACCGTCAATACGTGAGGGATTACATCGTCACTTTCATGCTCGCCAATAAGGACAAGGAGGGTCATCCGCGCTGCTATCCTTCCTTCGATTTCAATCATTCATTTGAACGGTGGAGGCTAATTAATTTTAGGTGTATTTATTTTGCGCAGCAGCGGGCGCGCCGTCCTCATCATCCTCTACCCCCAATTCTCCCACGCTCTTTACTTGGACCCGTCGAAGAACATTCTCAAAAAGGATTACACCCACATCAAGGATGTTCTCGATAGTGCTATGTTTTACTACCAAGCAAGTGGTGGAGAGATCAGGGACAAGAAGACAAGGGGCGGCAGGGCCGCCTTCGGCCATAAGACCGACTTCTGTTGCATCCAGCAACCGAACAATTCTCTTAATGATGGATTTTATGTCCTACACCACATGCTGGAGTACAAACGGGATCACTAGAACCTTCGCATGTCACCTAGATCCGGCGATGCCCATATTCTGCAATGGGCAAAGGACATAGGAGATATCGAGGATCATTGACTTCGAGCTGAGTTCTATAACATCCAAAGCAAACTTGCCCAAATCATCATGGAGGTAAAAACAGGGATGTTCTACGGAGAAGGCCAAATGTCGCGCGAAGATGTCCGAACATGGATAGCCTCTTAGCGTCTCGACATGAAGCCTTTCACTAAGCTCAAGGACTATCTCCCTGACTTGGATGGCTGGAACGACATGTTGGAGTGATTGTCGATATATGACAATGTGTCCATTTAGTCCATACTTTCTGTATGACAAAACTTTGAGTTATGCACGGTGAAACTTTATTTGTGATGTAATTAAACCGCCCTCCTCCTTGACTAGCGAGAATCACTCTAGTTAGGGCATTTTGGGGTACGATGAACTTTGTTATTTAGGCTTATGATATGTTGTTTCTATTTTTGCCAAGTCTGTCTCTTTCTGTTACTCAACTATATATGTTGCATATCATCGACTCAAGTGATGATGCAGGTGCATAGATCATAGATGGCGAAGAAGTGCTACGCCAGGAGTATATATACGAGAAGTGGCTAGAGTGTCAGGCCCAGGTGTACCGGTTTCTGGTTTCCAAGCGACAGGCAGTAGTTAGTTTAGGTTCACGCTAATGCGAGAGAGGGATACGAACTCATGTACTCAAAGTGATAGCTCTTCTCGTGTATATCGTTGTTTAGATGGATGACGATGTATTTGCAAGTAATCGAGACTTGTATCGCTATTTTCAAGATGATGACGAGAGACCACTTTGTGTTGGATGATGACTATGACAAGACTATTTGTATGTATATGCTATGATTACATCTGTGGTCTCGCAGGCATTTGTATGTGTATCATGATGACATTTGTATGTGCTAAAGATTCTTATATAAAGCCTGTTCAAATACAAAACAAATATGCCGAAAAAAACAAAAAACTACTAAAATTAGCAGTAGCGAGTGGAGAAAAGTTAGCAGCAGCGCGGTAGTAGTAGTAGCGCGCACGGAAGAAGCACGCTATAGCTATTAGCAGTAGCGAGCTTCCACTAAGCGCGCTGCTGCTACACTTGTGTAGCAGTAGCATTGGTGAGCCCGCGCTACTGCTATGTGTTAGCTGTAGCGCCTTATTAGTAGTGCTGGTCCGCGCGCTACTGATACACCTAAAACCCGCGCTGCTGCTAGCCTTTTCCCTAGTAGTGTCTTCGCACGCAAGGAAGTGCGTCTGGGCAAAAAAACAATTCGCCCCCTGACTGTTGGGACCCACCAGCTACATCTTCGCACGCAAGGAAGTTCCTGACAGTCGGGACCCACCTGGTCGAAGTGTACGTAGCGTTGTCATTCTGACCGCGAACGTGTACATACATACTGGTCGATGTAGAGGCACGCACGTGTCGTAGTAGAGGCGCGCACGTAGCATGTACACATACGTACAGCAGCCAGTGTGCAAGAAAGAAAATACGGCCATGTACATACATACGGGCGGGGTCTCGAAGACCTACTCGCGCATACGTACGGCCAGGGCTCGTGTACATGGCTTGGTTGGAACGGAGAAACTGCGTCGTCATCATGTTCATGGGGAGCCAACCGGCTGGGTCGGAACGGAGTGGGTCATCGTGTTCATCGGGAGGGCTTGGATAGGACAACCGATGGAAATGAGGCATGGCGTACCGCAGAACGGAGGAAACGGCCTTGTGTTCGACCGGCCACGGTTGAAACGGGATCCTGTTCATCGGGAGGGGTCTGGCGTACCGCAAAACGGAGGAAATGGACTTGTGTTGGAGCGCTACGGTCGAAACGGGGGTCTTGTTCATCGGGAGGGGTGTGGGGTACCGCAAAACGGGACTCCAGGGGATATTGTTCATCTCCACTGTCGACCCCCTCTAGCCTCCACGGGCTACTGTTCATTCACCATCGACCTCCTCCAGCTTCCACCTGCGACTGTTCATCCACGGGCTCCTGTTCATCCAGCCTCCACCGCGCGCTACTCCACCGGCTACTATTCAACCAGCCCTCTCCACGGGCTCCTATTCAACCACCCCTCCACGGGCTACTGTTCATCCAGCCCTCCACCGTCTACTGTTCATCCAGCCTTCCACGGGGTGGTCCCGTTCATCCAGCCCTCCACGGGGTCCTGTTCATCCAGCCCCAACCGGCTTGATCGATCGAGGTCCTATTCATCCAGAGGCAACACCACGGGGTCCTGTTCATCCAGCCCCACCTGGAACTGTTCATCCACCCCCCCAGCAACGCTCACTGTTCATCCAGAGGCAGCATCGATCAGATTCAGTTAGCAGCAGTAGTGAAGGAATCGCTTGGTCGGGTACAGTTAACAGCCATCGATCGATCGCTCGGGTTCAGTAATGCGTAGCCTGTAGTGCAATCGCTCGGGTTCAGTAGGCGAACGCCTCGCTCGGGTCCAGTTAGAGCCCAACGCCTCACACACACACGCGCGTGCGTGTACAAGAGAAACGTGCATCGCTCGGCCCGACCACCCACCGTAACCAGGAACACCCCGATATTTTCCTAGCCCTTGCTTCTACCATGAATTTTTATGTCTGGACGGCCCAAAGAATGTCATGCAGCTGCGTCTCTGTCCCGCCTAGGACGAAAAGCCCATTTTCTATCAAGATTTTTTGTCATAGAAGTAGGTGCCCACCATATCTATGATGATACCGGGTTTTGTCACAATTATCATCATAGAAGTGTCATAAGTATGACAGAAAAAAATTCATTCGGCCCAAAATGTCACGGATGTGCCTTTTGTAGTGTCGGCCCATATTCAACGACACCTCACCGGCCCAAACTAGTGTACGTCATCGAAAAGACACTGAGCTCAAATTATAACTTGAAAAAAGGAGATATACTCTAAACACTGGAGAATGGTGATGCCCATATTTAGCCCACCAGCAGTTCGAGACAATAAACAGTTCGAAACAACGATATATACATCATTCAAACACTGACTAGTGAATACTACTAACATAAAGAGCAAGACATGATAGGTCATAAGAAGTCTTGCTACACCACCAAAGTGCACCCATCTGCAGCGCTCAGACTCTCATGGTCCAGACGAGAATGACATTCTAAATAGAGGAAACTATTACATAGTAAGAGTGACATAGTCGAGGATGACCAAATGACAAGGAATATGCATAACAAATGAGAGAACTACCCATCAAGAACAAGCAGCAAAGACAGCAAGTCATTCGAAGAGGGATGATCCAACACCATCATAATTTGCAGCCCCGGTTCAGCCACCAGTGATCCGGAGACACCAGTACTCCACCCTTTTGATGCAACAGCCCAACTACCTATCAACCTAAAGGCTTGAACCACATCTCTGCCGGTCGGACTCGACACATCCAAGGATCAAAGTTAATCCAGATGCCTTTGTCATTCTCACCTTCTTTTGGCTGCGGGCTGTATCGTTGACAATCAGGGGAGTTTGCTCCTAAACTCCTAGGGTTTGCCATGTAGACACAGTTTTCCATAGCAAATAGAGCCTCTCTGCCATCAAGGTCCTCGCCAACGGTGATCTCCTGCTTAATCGGATAATTGAGTCCGAGAAATAGAGAGTGTGAACCAAGGTTGTTTACCCGCCTCCAACTCAAAAATCTTGAAGGCCCCAACAAGATGGTATCCTGCTCATATACGTAACAACCACTGTCCAGAAACTCATGTATTGCATGGTGCTTGCATACAGTGGGGTTTTTGCAATATAACTTTTCTGGCTCATTTGTCTGAATGATCATCAGTGTTTTGCCATCATCTGATCGAGCGAGGAACCAGTTGTGCTTCCCTATTTTTGGCAAGGGTGGTGTGATTACAAAGGGCAGTAACTGTAGGGACACTGCATCATATCAAAAAGGACAAGCATTGTTAATGTAAGATCAGCATTGTTCAGAGTATGAGTAGGATAATGCAAGAAACAACATTCATATGTCCCTGTTGGAACTGGGAGGAAAATACAGGGAAATGTATACTGGTTTCCAAAATATAGAAGTGCCATGCATGGTTATACTCATGTTATCTCACAATCGATTCTTCACAGGAAACTACCATGTCATGCATGTTATGTAATCATGTTCTGTCCTCACAAAAAAATTCTTCAAGGAAACTAATAGCCATGCATTGTTATATACTGATGTTCTGTGGGCAAAATTTTTGTGAGCATATTATTCTAGCCATTGATTGCTGAAGGGCGAACATAGGTATGTACACATGGTAAGTATTACAGGATTTCACTACTTCCGAATATAGAGTTCTCCATATGCACATTTACTTTCCTACTGTATGGTTAGATGAAACCAACAGTGTGATGCATGTTTATACATCATGAAAATGAGGAAACTAACATGGCCATTGATACACACTCACATTTAGTAGTATATAGATTACTATAAAATAAATAGAATATCAATATCTTCCTAACCGTTTGATTATTCAGGTGTACAAATTGGCTGTAATGACATGGTCACAATTGCATGAATTAACTCATTACAAATATAGTTGATTTAAGGCGTCTCTAATACATTGCCGTAGTTTTACTCAAATTCTTCTAAAACAGGGATATGTCAATCATTGGCGTCATCATTAACATCAGACGGAAACAACTTACACGCATCGTCCCAGCAGTACGTGGTGCCATCTACTTTGTCGATCGCGTAGATGATGCCATTGTGTTCAATAGCATCACAGAAGTGTGTATCAGCTTTGATGACGACCCACTACGAGCTGAGCTGTCTCCATCTAAAGAAGGCACCGACAGAAAGATAGGAGAGTCCCTTATCGAACAAAGCAATTATGTTGAAGTCTGCATAATCCGCATGTCGTGTGGGCACTTGGAAAATTACAATCTTCTGCAAAACAAGGTGCGTCCAATTGACGACGTAATCTAGATGGCTTGGACCGTGACGGTAAAACTATATATCATGCAACGGAGGAAGGATAATCTCATGGGAGGTCTATAAGTTCACGAGCACCAACTTTTTCCCGTCTTCTCTGACGGCAGCCATCCAGTGGGAGTTCATGCCGACCCAGTACATACCTGCAAGAAGTTTCAGGAGATGGTGATTGGATTAAAGTCGAGGGAAATGATGTACGGCGACCCACTACATAAATGCAAAGAAGTTTCGGCTAATGGACGTCGGATTGAAGTCGAGGGGCATCATGTACGCCTCCGTATCATGGTGAGCAAATCTTGCAAGACCAGACAGCAGCAAGCAGGGTGTCTTGAAAAGCTTAGGCCTCACTTCGACGATGGCCATGTGCATGCTCCTCGAGCATGCAGCCAGCTGCAGGGTGCTCAACATATCCATACACGAACAATAGAGGTCAAGGACGTCATTGGGAGATTGCTCCAATCGCGGCTCATATGGATGCTACACGGTTCGCGTTCGGCCATGGTGGAGTTTGGAAGGTGGGGTTTTGGGGGGCTTGATTTACGGGGGAGAAGGCTCTCGATGCTGGACCAGCTATCGAGGGAATAGTGGTACTGGGGGAGGCGAGCGAGGCGAGGGTACGTGGGGGCATCGTGAGATGATGAAGAGTGACCTCGGGATCTCCGGCGAGACGAAGATGGAGATGGGTTGAGAGGGAGATGAGGCGAGGCATGCTATACAGCGGCGATGACAGTGACTGCACAGTGCACAAGGTGATGCTGACTTTGGTGACCCAGACACGCCGCCTGGACTGGTGCCACCTCGGGTGCAGGGTCTGTTCATTTCACTGTGAGGACCGGATGAATAATAGTATTTTGAACATCAAGTGTACCATAGTTGTACTACTACTACTAGTAGGAGTAGTAGGAACATGAGTAGTACTAGTCCCATATAGGGACACATGTAGCGATATTCTAAAAAAGGGACACATGTAGCGCTAGAAGTATGGGCACGTACAGGGACAGGCCCCACTCCTCAGTCTACCCGCGTAGCCTATTCGTTTAGTCTACCTAGCCATGTAACCAACTTCCTACAGGCCACTTCTCCCATTTACTTCTCCATCAGGAACCAATTTTCCTCGGCTTCTTCACTACTCCTTCATCTTCATTTGCATCCAAACCACACTGCATTCACATTGATTTAACCCCTTCACATCCTCCTGGAGTAATTTCGAAGCCCCCTATAAATAATCATCTTCTTTAGTTAGACTAGCCATCTAATCCTAATTCTCCAAAACAAAGCCCTCTGGTCCAGCGGTTCCAAATGGCGAAAGAGATCGAGATGCAGGTTTTTAGCATCCAACATGTCCTCGTCGAAGGCTCATTAAGCATAGTTGCCATAGTCACCGACCACCCAAGGGTTGTTTGGAAGTGGATCAACAATGTATCCAACTCCCTCCAACAGGTGGAGATGAAGGTCATCGGTCTCGACATAGAGTACACGGAGCGTGCCACTGGGAAGATCCAACGTGCCACCGTCCTTCATCTGTGCCTCGAAGATGATGTTTTGGTGTATGATACGTCTCCAATGTATCTATAATTTTTGATTGCTCCATTGTAGCGACCAGACCTCAAACAGTCTGATCTTTGTGCTCCGGTGTCATCCCTGGATTAGTAATGCTGACACCACACAGTACTCGGAGGATTTATAACAGAGTTGCAATCACACACTTATTACATCGAGTGTCTCAAAAGAGAACTTATTACAATAAATATGGCTCAAGGCCATCTAATAAAGATAACAGCAGAAGGCTTGGAAGATAAGTGAGTCCATCAACTCCAATGGCATCACTGAGTATAGAACCACGACGTAAAAACTCCTTAATCATCGTCTGAAAAGTCTGCAACATTAACATTGCAGCCCGAAATGGGTCAGCACATGGAATATGCTGGCAAGGTAACACATAGAGAGTAATGGAATGAAACAACTATACTATATGCATATTTGGTTGGTGGAAAGCTCTATGGTTACAGTTTTGCGTAAAGCCAATTTTTCCCTACTACAAAGGAATAAATTTATTTAACTATCATGGTAGTTGTTAAACATTGAGAATGGTTGACAGCATTCTCAATCCCAATTAAGCATCATCATTAAACAAAACCCAACAAATTAATTTAGAGTAACATGTTGAGATTCACATGATAATCCAGGTACTAGATACTCAAGATGTCCATAACCGGGGACACGGCTAACCATGATTAGTTTATTACACTCTGCAGAGGTTTGCACACTTTTCCCCACAAGACTCAATTGCCTCCGTTTGGTTTCTCGCACTACATGGTGTTTGAGAAGACGGATGACCGAGACACAGTCTTTCAGAAGCGCTAGCACCTTACGATGGATAGACCATTACACCTACTTTCCCCTATATCTGCTAGTCTACCCTGTAAGAGTTCACACGACTTATTCAACTATGCCAGACCCCATAATGGCTTGTGGCTGCACACTTAAGTTTCTAGTATGAATAATCTCATGATCCCTTTGAGCCTGGGTGGCGGTCCAATCCTGGAATACCTAGGTACCTCAATCCACCCAGATGTGTGTTTAAGTTGCCACCTTAGATAAACCATTAATAAACAAACTCACATCTGTCATGAATATCACTCACCCAATCCACGTCTACTAGCATAGCAAAGCATAATGGCAAACGTAAAAGTAACTCCCAAAGTTTTGATAATAAAACAGGTAATAGGTACTACCTCAATTACTTCCCATCCCACAATTTAATTAGATCCTAATCATGCAATGTGTGAGGATTGATCTAATGCAATAAAATTGGGTAGTAGAAAAGGTATGATCAAAGTGTTACTTGCCTTGCTGATGATCCGCGAAACCTAGAGATTCGAAGTAATAGGCGGTGCACTCCGGGTATTCTATCGCAGACAAACAAACAAGCATACAATAAGGACTCATCTAATGCACAGGTAAAAGTCAAATAAGAGATCTAACCAGAATGTTCAACTTAAGAACTCCGGTTTGCAAAAAGAATCACATCGAACGAAACAACGTAAGTCAAACGGCAAAAGAAAACAACTTCGTTCTACTAATCTGGATCTAAGGCAATTTTTAAAGTAGCAAAAACTTGTTTAAGTTAGTTAAACGGATAGAGGGTTTCGAGACAAAACTCCAGGTGCTTGAATCGCCTGATTTCGATAAACGAGCGAAAAGTTATACTAAAACGAAAATCGGATCAGAAATCGCGATCAGAAAAATCGCGGATTTAATATGAGAAAAAGAAAAACGACAAACGTTCGCTAGAACGAACGAACAGACGAATGCTCGCTAAATAAATAAATCGGAAAAACCGATCTATTAAAAAAACCGAAACTAAAAAAACCGACAAAAAAACCAACGGAAAAACCGAACGGTTTTTCGAAGAAAAAAACAGCGACACGGATTTCGAGGCAAGGTGAACGTCGGGCGGCGGGTCGGCGGCAGCGGTGTCCGGCTCCGGCGATGACGTGGCGGGCGGCGGCGGCGTCCGGCTCCAGCGATGGCGCGGCGGGCGGCGGCGGCGGCGGCGGGCGGCGGCGGCGGCGGCGGCGTGAGCGGGCGGCGGCGCAGCTCGGGCAGGGCTGGGGTTGGGGCTAGGGTTCAGCCTGGGGTGGGCCGGCTTATAAAGGCTAGTCGGGCCGGAGTCCTAGTCGGGCACGGCCCATAGGTCGGTTCGTTTTTTTAAATGATTACGCTCAGAAGAAAAATAAAAAAGAAAATACTAAACAGACTCCAAAAATCCCGAAATAAACTTTCCCGGGCTTCTAAAATCAAGCCGCACAAGGTGAACATTTATTTGGGGCCTAAATGCAATTTTGAAAAACGCACATTTTTCCTAAATTCAAATAAAATAACGAAAAACTTCGAAATAAAATCTTGTTTGATTTTATTATTAAATCCTCAATATTTCTTTATTTTGGGAAAGTCATTTTATTCCCTCTCTCATATTTTTTATAGAAACAATTGATGATAAAATAACTTAAATCAAATGATCCAATTCTCAAAATTTGAGAAAACTCAAATATGAAAATAAAGAATTTCCCAACTCTCTCCGTGGGTCCTTGAGTTGCGTAGAAATTTCTAGGATCAAACCAATGGCAAAATAAAATATGATATGCAATGATGATCTAATGTATAACATTCCAAATTGAAAATTTGGGATGTTACATCCATGTTATATTATCTACTGTTTTGGAGATTATTGGGCTTTATTATCCACTTTTATATTATTTTGGGACTAACCTATTAACCAGAGGCCCAGCCCAGAATTGTTGTTTCTTTGCCTGTTTTAGGGTTTCGAAGAAAAGGAATATCAAACAGAGTCCAAACGGAATGAAACCTTTGGAAGCATGATTTTCTCATTAGATAAGACCCGGGAGATTTGGACCCTCCATCAAGAAAGCCACGAGGCGGTCATGAGGGTGGAGGGCGCCCCCCTAGGGTGCGCCCCCTGCCTTGTGGGCCCCTCGAAGCTCCACCGACGTACTTCTTCCTCCCATATATATCCAGGTATCTCCAAATGATCAGATACGGAGCCGAAAACCTAATTCCACCACCGCAACTTTCTGTATCAACGAGATCCCATCTTGGGGCCTGTTCCAGGGCTCCGCCGGAGGGGCATCGATCACGGAGGGCTTCTACATCATCAGCCAAGCCCCTCCGATGAAGTGTGAGTAGTTTACTTCAGACCTACGGGTCCATAGTTAGTAGCTAGATGGCTTCTTCTCTCTTTTAGGATCTCAGTACAATGTTCTCCCCCTCTCTCGTGGAGATCTATTCAATGTAATCTTCTTTTTGCGGTGTGTTTGTTGAGACTGATGAATTGTCGGTTTATGATCCAGTCTATCTATGAATAATATTTGAATCTTCTCTAAATTCTTTTATATATGATTGGTTATCTTTGCAAGTATCTTCGAATTATCAGTTTGGTTTGGCCTACTAGATTGGTTTTTCTTGCCATGGGAGAAGTGCTTAGCTTTGGGTTCGATCTTGCAGTGTCCTTTCCTAGTGACGGAAGGGGCAGCAAAGGCACATATTGTATCGTTGCCATTGAGGATAACAAGATGGGGTTTTTATCATATTGCATGAAACTATGCCTGTACATCATGTCATCTTGCTTAAGGCGTTACTCTGTTTTTAACTTAATACTCTAGATGCATGGTGGGTAGCGGTCGATGAGTGGAGTAATAGTAGTAGATACAGGCAGGAGTCGTTCTACTTGTCTCGGACGTGATGCCTATATACATGATCATACCTAGATATTCTCATAACTATGCTCAATTCTGTCAATTGCTCAATAGTAATTTGTTCACCCACCGTAGAATACTTATGCTCTTGAGAGAAGCCACTAGTGAAACCTATGGCCCCCGAGTCTCTTTCTCATCATATCAATCTCCATCACTTTATTATTGCTTTGCTTTTTTACTTTGCCTTTTACTTTTTACTTTTCATCTCTTTACAAAAAATACCAAAAATATTTTTTATCATCTCTATCAGATCTCACTTTTGTAAGTGACCGTGAAGGTATTGACGACCCCTAAGCGCGTTGGTTGCGTTGAGCTATTGTTTTTGTGTAGGTACGAGGGACTCACGCGTAGCCTCCTACTGGATTGATACCTTGGTTCTCAAAAACTGAGGGAAATACTTACGCTACTTTGCTGCAGCATCCTCTCCTCTATGGGGAAATCCAACGCAGTGCTCAACAGGTAGCAGTGTACCAGATCATACACGCGCCCTCCATACCAGGTGAGCTTCACAATTTCTTGTCTCGGGAGGACATATACTTCTGTGGGGCAGCCATCGCAGGTGACAAATAGAAGTTGGAGCTGTACAACCTTGATTTGGAAAGCATTGCTGACGTACAAACCAAAATAAAGATCCATGTAGAAGATTGTGCTAAACCGACACCATCCCTATTCGATGTAGCAAATTTTGTGCTTGGAACAAATCTTCAGAAGGGTGATGAGACGCTAGCATTAAGGTCGTCTAGATGGGAGAATTATCCCTTGAAGTACGAGCAGATAAAATATGCTGCCCTCGATGCCCGTGTGAGTTTCGAGATAGCTGCAAGGTCCAGAGAGCTTGTTGCGACATCTCTGTGTATATTGATATAGATGGACTATTTCGATGGTGTACATGTCTTTGAAACAAGTAGTAGCGTGGGTCCGCTTGACTATACGGAACTATTTATCCCCTAGCTTTTTCTACTACTACTCCTTCCAGTGATCGGTATGCAATGCATGTGTCCGTAGACACGACAGCTTGTACATGGAAGTTGAACTACGGCGACTGTCGGTGTCAAAACCGGCGGATCTCGGGTAGGGGGTCCCGAACTGGGCGTCTAGGCCGGATGGTAACAAGAGGCAGGGGACACGATGTTTTACCCAGGTTCGGGCCCTCTTGATGGAGGTAAAACCCTATGTCCTGCTTGATTAATATTGATGATATGGGTAGTACAAGAGTAGATCTACCACGAGATCAGAGAGGCTAAATCCTAGAAGCTAGCCTATGGTATGATTGTATGTTGTGGTTGCTGTCCTATGGACTAAAACCCTTCGATTTATATAGGCACCGGAGAGAGTTAGGGTTACACAAGGTCGGTTACAAAGGAGGAGATATACATATCCGTATTGCCTAGCTTGCCTTCCACGCCAAGTAGAGTCCTATCCGGATACGAGACGAAGTCTTCAATCTTGTATCTTCATAGTCTAACAGTCCGGCCAATGGAGGCAGTCCGGCTGTCCGGAGACCCCCTAATCCAGGACTCCCTCAGTAGCCCCTGAACCAGGCTTCAATGACGATGAGTCCGGCGCGCAGTATTGTCTTCGGCATTCCAAGGGGGGTTCCTTCTCCGAATACATCACAGAAGAATTTGAATACGAGGATAGTGTCCGACCCTGCAAAATAAGCTCCACATACCACCGTAGAGAGAATAATATTTTCGCAAATCTAATTTGCCGACTTGTTTTAATAGTATGACATTATGTCATGGCCCGGTGATCATTCGAACTGTTTCCTTTAACTAGCCCCGCACATAACACGAGGCAGTTTCTTGACACGTCCTGTCAAAGCAGAGATCGTGTCCCCTTATTACGGGATTCTCATTAATACAGGCGTGGGTAACCCAACCGCGCCATCGATTATGGTGCTTGGGGGATAAGCGAGTTTTACCAGGCTAGTGGGGATGCTTAGTTTAGTCCGCCCATATAAAGGGATAAGGATCCACCTTTCTATCCACGCCTTCTTCCTCCTTTGCTCATCCATTTTCGCACACTCGAGCTCTAGCGCCCAAGTCCGCACTTCTCACCTCAACCTTCTCCAACCATGTCCAGAGCGGGAGGCAGGTGGATGGTCTCCTCCGTCATGGAGGGAGACATCAAGAAGCTACGCAGGGCCGGATACTTAGCCGCGAATATCGCACATCGGCTGCCCCCTGCGGGGCAGATCGTCCCTACCCCGGAACCTGACGAGAGGGTAGTTTTCCTCCACCATTTCCTCCGAGGACTGGGGTTTCCCCTCCATCCATTCGTCTGTGGTCTCATGTTCTATTACGGGCTGGACTTTCATGATCTGGCCCCGAACTTCGTCCTCAACATTTCGGCGTTCATCGTCGTGTGTGAGGCTTTCCTCTACATCCGGCCCCACTTAGGCCCGTGGTTAAAGACCTTCAATATCAAGTCGAAGGTGGTATGAGGCCAACAAGCAGAATGCGGCGGAGCCATGGTGGGCAAGATGCCCAACGTTATATGGCTTGAAGGCTCCTTCGTGGAGACAATAAAGGGATGGCAATCGGCGTGGTTCTACATCACTGAGCCGCGCGACGCCAAATGGGCGGCAGCCCCCTAGTTTCGATCAGGATTCCCTACACGGCTCACTTCCTAGAAAGAGAAGGGCTTGTCGTGGGGTTCATCGATGGAGCTGGATGGACTCCAGAAATGTATCCGAAGTATGGCGAGCAAGAAGCTCAAGCTTGTTAACATAATCCAAGTTATGCTCATCCGCCGGATCCTCCCATGTCAACAACGGGATTTTACCTTGTGGGAGTTTGACCCGTCCCGGCACTAGACTCTGACGAGCTCTTTGATACGACGCACAAGGACGTCTGGAAGGTGTTGTTCAAGGGCGCCGAGGTCCCTCCTTCTCTCGCCGATGACCGTGGACTAAGCGCAAAGCGCCTAGCGCGTTCGGTGAGTTCAATACGTCCGGTAGGACATTTATTTTCCGTAGCTTAATCATGCACGGGGTCTAATATCCATGCCTTTTGAAAGGACTGGGTGGAGACGTCTAGGCAGATTAATTGTCCGGCCCCTTTACCCGAAGACACTGCGGGCGCTCTCCTGACGGAGATGCTGACTCCGGCGCCTTACAAGGTGTCGGAGAAGACCAAGAAGGCCAAGGGAACCCGAAAGAGTTCCCAGCGCCAAGTGTTATCGGATTCATCGTCTGATAACTCTGCGACACACTCCTCCCCCGAAGACGATGAGGAAGAAGAAGATGCTCCCCCTCCAAGAGGGGGAGACAAGAAAAGGAAGGCCGTCCCGACTGTGGGGGGCGAAGGGTCCAAGAAGGGAAGGACTCTCCTTGCGGACAGCTCCACCATCGCCGATGAAGACGAAGACGAGTGGTTGCCCAGGACCAAGCCCCTGGGGAGATCGTAAGTATTCGGATACCAGAGTAACTCATAGTATTCCTTTGTCGCACTGGTTTCCCTAACGCCGAACATAATTATGCAGGCCGCCACGAGCCAATATCGATGTATCATTGGACGGCTCCCTGGGCTCGTTGGACATGGATAGAGATCCAGTCCCAACCGCCACCTCCCCTCATCCTATTGACGACGTCGAGGTGCTGTCTCAAGAGGCACCGGGTCGAGGGGAGATAGTCCTCGAGGCGCCTCAAGGCGACCTTCCGGACTCCGGGAGCCGAGGGGACGGGGCCCCTGAGAGCTCCAAGTTCGGCCCTCAGCCGAACATCGCGCCGGAACCTCCAGTGGTCCCGGCTCGGGCAGGCGGCCTCCTTCTAAGAGGGGCAAGACGCCTGTGCCGGTGACCTCTATCCATCTAGAGGCGCCGGACAATCTGCTGGAAGCGCTTCGCAGCGCTTCTATCGACGAGGAGCACCACACTATCATGAGTGCGGTGATCCAGAAGGTTGAGTCCACCAAGAGCAAATTGATTGAAGCTGTGCCAGCCATCTAACCGGCTTTGAGGTAAGTGTTTTAAAATGTAGTAGAAATATTACCGCATAGACAGTAGCCCCTGATGCTTTGTTTGATGTTCACAAAGAAAAGCCGAACAGAGGATCAAATAATATCGCAGGAGTCTAATATAAGTATGTCAATATGCATATGCAGGCTTCACTGCTGGCGTCCGCCGCACTGACTATGGAGGTTGTCGTACTGAAGCAGGACCTCGAGGGGTCCAGGAAAGAACTCGGCCTTGTCAAGAGGCAGCTCGAGGAGAACAAGGGTAAGTAATACCCTGTCTATAGATATGTATGTATAAAAGAAGAAGCGATTGCAAAATGATAGGATCATCTTATATTCACCAGGGGCCACGATCGAGGTGGCGACCCTTAAGCAAGCGCTAACCAAGGCCGAAGATAATGTGGCCAAGGAGCGCACTGAGCGAGAGAAGCACGAGGCTCGGGTGGGCGAGGTGCAGCAAGAGCTCTAGGCTCTCGTGGCGAAGCACGAGGCGTTGGAGCTTGACTCAAAGACGCGGGAGTCTGAGCTTGCCGCGGCCCTCAAGAGCGAAAAAAGTGCCAAGGCCGAAGCCCAAAGGGCCCTCCAGGAGATCGACGCAATGAAGAAGATAGCGGTGGGTAAGGCTTTCTATATGCAAAGCAAGCATGTAAAAGTAAATTACCGATTACTTACCCGAATCCGGAGCTCTCCAGGAGCATTCGCAGATTTGCCCCACAGCGTGTCCGATGCCGAACAATTTTACCAGGCCGAGGATGGAAGCTCAACAGAGAAGTTGTTCTGGTCTTAGTATGCTGAGGCCAAACACCCGGTGCCAATGAGAGACCAGCTGAAGCAAATGGTCGAGCTACATAATGCGGCTGATCAGGCCATGAAGGGCTTTATAGTCCGGCTATGGCCTGGCGATGCCCTTCCGAACAGCTTCTTCGGCCTGGTGAGGCGACTTGTGGATGCCTGTCCGTGGCTGGAGGTCGTCAAGCGATCTGTCTGCATTGAGGGTGCACGCCGGGCTTTCGCCCATGTGAAATTGCAGTGGGTCAAGCTAGACACCGTGAAGCTGATCAAGGAGGGGCCGCCGGAGGGCAAGGAGCACCGCCACCCTGAGATGTACTACGAGGGTGTTCTGCCAGGTTCCCGTCTCATAGCGGAAGAGTGTTCAAAAGATGTAATATTTGAGTGAGACTTGCTCGTTTTATCCTGTATTTATGAAAACTTGTTTCATATGCGCTATGCAATGCTTGTTTGAATTTAAAATATTACCTTCTGTTTGGCCGTTTATCAATCTGAGAGATGGCTAGTCCTCGGCTTCTGCCCCCATGCCACGAGTGCTGGGGTGTTCGGGATAAACCTGAGCACTCTTGTTCCCATATTTGGGTCCTTCGAGGGAGGTGCTCAGGACAATGAACAAGGCAACCGGACTAATTATGCTTTATCACTCTCACTTAGCCATAGAATTCTATAATTTTCAATTACCGGGAAGACCCTGGTATTCGGAAGGCCGAATTCGGGGCGTGATACACGCCTTTAAGCCGGACAGGGCCGGCCCCTCGCCCTAAGCGGCATAAGTCTTTAGGGACACGAAAACCTCGCTGAACAGTGACCAGTCTCTCGCCTTATCATGACAGTCAGTTTTAGCTTTCTCTACTAAGGTGCTAAGCCCGGCAGAACTGGGGCACAATCGCAGTAGTTCTCCTAGCGCTACCTTAGCCAATGGAGCGGAACGTAAGGTGCCAAAACATAGGAGCCGGGCAAACCCAACATTTGACCAAAGACATGATTCGGAGCTGATGCATATAATGCTATAAGTTCGGGGTGCCGCACTTGTGAAAGTGTTCGGACTTTTCACACCATATTGTGGGGTACGTAAGCCCCTGGTGTATTGGTCGTACCAAAGTGTACGGTTGAAAGGTGTCATTAATGAACACATAGATATATATATATATATATATATATATATATATATATATAACAAGAATGCAATAATAGTCGTAATGTCATGCATTGTTTATTCAAAAAATTGCGTTAAAGCAGAGTGATACTGATAGTGTGATAAGAAAAGAGTAGGACTATGTCCCTTCCAAGGGCAAGCTGAGGAATGATATGAAATCGAATATTTCGCTCATTACTGTAATACACCAGGGAATTCCGTGGTATGACGTAGCTAGTTGCCTCATTGGTTGCTGCATCATGTGTTCGGCAATAGTGCTGCCGGATAGTGTTTCCAGAGATTAAGGTCCTGAAAAAAGAGAAAAATTACAAAATGGGAAGCCCCTAGTGCGGTTTAAGCCGCGTCTTGGGGCGTGCCGCAGTTTTGCCCCCCCCCCTCCCCACCTGTGCCCATGGTGTTTTTAGTGCATAATTATGTACGCGTGGCATGAGTTTTGCCGTTGGGCTGGGATTTGGGTGGGTGCGGTATTGCTACACGAGCTCAGATCGTGCCAGGCGGTCATTTTGCCTATTGCTCCGAGCGTGCTTGAAGGTGTCCGGGCTTTGAAGCGCCGAACTGGTTGATTGCCTTGAGAGGCTGCTTTGCGCTTTTGCTGCGAGGGCCGCAGTGTGCTCCTCTGTTCGAAGAGAGCGATCTGTGTTTCCATTGACTGTAATAACTCCGCAAGGTCCTGGCATCTTCAGCTTGAGGTATGAATAATGTGGCACCACATTGAATCTAGCAAATGCGGTTCGCCCAGGCAGCGCATGATAACCACTGCGGAACGGGACGATGTCGAAGATTAACTCTTTGCTTCAGAAGTTATCCGGGGATCCGAAGACCACTTCCAGTGTAATTGAGCCTGTGCAATGGGCCTCTACACCTGGAATGACGCCTTTAAAGGTCGTTTTTGTGGGTTTGATCCTTGAGGGTTCTATACCCATTTTGCACACTATGTCCTGATAAAGCAGGTTCAGGCTGCTACCGCCATCCATAAGGACTCGAGTGAGGTGAAATCCGTCAATGATTGGGTCTAGGACCAGTGCGGCGAATTCGCCATGATGGATATATTGGGGTGGTCCCTGCTGTCACATCCCTAGCTTCTGACATTGCTCTAGGCTAGCTTCATGTGTGCATCATGTCTATATTTTTGAAACTTGAATTGAGGAATATTGGAAGCCTCAAAACCCTAAATAAAAGAGGGGCAAAAACCCTAGAAATCTCATTCATTGCTCAAAAAGGGCTCTTCATAAATGTTTGATAATTTTTGGTAAGGGTTCTGGTCCCAACCAAAATATTGAACATTTTTAAGGATTTATTTTTGGGACTTTGAATTTAAATCATTAGCTATTTGAATTTGAATTATATTCATATAATTAGAATATAATTTAAATACCCCTGAAATATTTTATAAGCTTTTGGAAAAGTCCATCTAGCACTATAAAATATTCAGAGGAGTTTTTGGCATTGTTTGAATTAGTTTTAAAATTCAAAACAGTGGCAAAATAAATTAAATAAAACAAAAACAGAAGAAAAATATAAAACAGAATAGAAATAAAGAGAGAGAGAGAAGGAAGTACTTGGCCTCACCCGTGCAGCCCAGCCGGCCCAGCTCCCCCACCTGGCCGGCCCAGCCCACCTCCTCCCCTTTGTCTTCTTCCTCCCCTCGCACCGAAGCAGCTCGGTGGCGAGCGCCGATGCCGCCTCGGCCACCTCCTGCCTCCCTGCTTGCCTCCGCTACTCCCTGGAGACGCCACGCGGCTCCCTCAGGCCTCTCTCAACTCCCTCCCGTGCTCATCCCCTTCTCCTGCTCTCCCTCTCGCTCCGCACCTCGGACCCGAACGGAGCCGTCGCCACCGACGCCGTTCGCCGCGGCCACCATCCCCCTCTCGCCTCCCCGACGCCTCCCAGAGCTCCGCAGTGCCTCCCTCGACCTCCTCGACGTCTCACGCGACCAGAAGGGCCCCGAGCAGCCGCCATCGTCATCATCCCCAAGCTTCGGCCCCGGCGCCGTTCTCCGTCGAATTCGGCCACTCCGGCGCGCCCCCGAGCTCGCTGACCCTCCCTGCACGATCCCCGTGAGTCCCTGCTCCGTTTCCCCCTAACCCCAAGTTCGATTTCGAGCTCTAGCCGCCCCCTCTACCGGAGCCGAGACGCTCCGCCACACGGACTCGTCGCCGGCGAAGCCCCGGTGACCAAATGGCCCCGCGCGTGCGTCCGTTGCACTCGCAACGACCCGTGGAGCAACGCTAGCGTGGCAGCTAGCTGGTTTGCAAGCCGCAGCACTAACCCCGCACCCACCCGAGCTCCGGCCGCCGCCTCGGGCTCCATTCCGGCGAACCCCGGCCACCCCCGCACCTCCCGTTGGCCCCCCTAGATGCGCACGAGCACGGGCTACGCCCCGGTGGTCTCCGCGAGTCCAGCCGCCGCCTGTAGCTCAAGTCCGGCGAGCCTCCGTCGTTGTTTAGGTCGCCGGCGGGTTAACTCCAGCCGTGCCGACGTGGCACCGTAATTAGTGGCTAATGATGCCACTAACTAACCCCCCCCTCTCACTGACTACTGGGCCCACGCCCCTAACTAACACTAGTTTAATTTCTGTTTAATATTATCTAATCACTGTGGACCCACACGTCAGAGTTGACCATGATGACGTGGATGTTGACCTGACCCCACCTGTCAGTGAGCTAACAGCCCTGTGTCACTGACGTGTGGCCCCACACGTCAGGTTTGACCTGGAGGCGCCCAGTTGACCTGCTGACGTCATGATGACGTCAGGCTAGCGCATTAATTCAATTACTGGATTTATTAATATTCAGGAAATTTCAGAAAATGCCTAAAAATTCTATAAATCATAGAAATTCAACCGTAACTCCAAATTAAATAAATTATATATGAAAAATTATCAGAAAAATTCAAGGAATCCATCTGTACCATTTTCATGCATGTTAGAACAACTTATAGCTGCTGTTTAGCACAAATCAATTAAATGGCATTTAAATAATCACATATGGAGTTTGAATTTGAATCTTGTATTCAAACCAACTTCATTTAATCTGTTGCTAGTTGCATTAGCTCAAAACACATTCATTTTGCCATGTCATGATCATGCATCATATTGTGCATTGCATTGATTGTGTTCCCTTCTGTGTTGCCGGTATTTGTCCCCTCTCGATAGACGTGATACCGATGATGTGATCGTTGACACTGATGAAGACTCAATGTTATCTTCAGAAGTGCCAGGCAAGCAAAACCCCCTTGTTCATTCCGATACAATCCTACTCTCTCGCTCCTGCTCTCTTTTACTGCATTAGGACAACAACGATTCAACTGTTACTTGCTGCGGTAGTTGAACCCCTTTATCCTCTGCATGACCTGTCATTGCCACAGTAAATAGATGAAACCCACTAGCATGAGTAGGAGTTGTTTGAGCCCTGTTGTGCCTACTCATTCATGCTTGTTTGTCATGCCTGCTACTGCTTAGAGTTGAGTCAGGCCTGATTCATCGGGGATGAATCAGAGGTGTGTGAACATGTCCTACTGTGTGTGAGCTAAGTGTGTGAACACGATTTGGTAAAGGTAGCGGTGAGAGGCCATGTAGGAGTACATGGTGGGTTGTCTCATTGCAGCCGTCCTCAGGAACTGAGTTCTGTGTTTGTGATCCATGATTCAGTTACTACCATACATTGGGCCCTGAAATATGACCCCGCTCGACTTCTTATTCACCCTTGTCCTCTGTCCAGGAGTTGCAAGTAGTTTCTGGTGTTTGTAGCTTACTGGAGGCCGTGGACAGCGCTGACCGTAGGGGTGGGCTGTGATGCGGTAGGTACGTGGCACGGTGTACCGGATGCCCGTTTGGTATCTCGGGAACCCTGTTCACATTGTTTGGGGCTGTGAGCGAAACTCCGGCCGGATCTCCTCATGGATGGAACCCGAATAGGCGATAAACCTGGACTAGAGACTTGAGTGTTTAGGTAGGTCGTGGTCTACACCCACGCCGGCTTTCGCTTGAAGTCTGCCGAGCACATGTCGTGTGCAGACGCTAAGTGGTGGAAACATGTATGAAGAAGTACACCCCTGCAGGGTTAACATCATCTATTCGAATAGCCGTGTCCGCGGAAAAGGACTTCTGGGTTGCTTATATCAGTTCATAGACAAGTGAAAGTGGATACTCTAAAATACGCAAGATAAGCGCGAGTGCTATGGATGGCGTTCTCGTAGGGAGACGGGAGCGGATCCATAGTGGTGTATTGATATGGTGAATATGTGGACTCGTGTGCGCCACCTCAAAAAAGTTACTCGCAGTCGTAGTTCAGGATGGCCACCGAGTCAAAGCTGGCTTGCTGCAGTTAAACCCCACCATCCCCTTTGTTGATAATGAGGCATATGTAGATAGATCTGATGTAAGTCTTGCTGGGTACATTTGTACTCACGTTTGCCTATTTTATGTTTTGCAGAGAGACTTCAGTCTCACTAGTAGTTCCGCGTGGACTTCGACGTTTAGCTTGATACCTCAGCTACGATCTTGTGCCCTCGGCAGGATCTGATAGATAGTCAGGCTTCTCAGCCTTTTTCATTTATAGATGTCTGTACTCAGACATGATAGCTTCCGCTTGTGCTTTGACTTGTATGCTCTGATTGTTGGGTCATGAGACCCATGTTTGTAATATCTCGCTCCTCGGAGCCTATTGAATAAATACTTGAGTCGTAGAGTCATGTTGTGATGCCATGTTGTATTTGCACATATCGAGCATATTGTGTGTATGTTATTGAAATGCTTGGTATGTGTGGGATCTGACAACCTAGTTGTTTATCCTTAGTAGCCTCTCTTACCGGGAAATGTCTCCTAGTGTTTCCACCGAGCCATGGTAGCTTGCTACTGCTCCGGAACACTTAGGCTGGCCGGCATGTGTCCTTCTTCGTTCCTGTGTCTGTCCCTTCGGGGAAATGTCACGCGATGAATACCGGAGTCCTGTTAGCCCGCTACAGCCCGGTTTACCGGAGTCCTGCTAGCCCAGTGCTACAGCCTGGATTCACTCGCTGATGACCGACACGTTCGATGCTGGGTCATGGATGCCTGTCCCTGTAAGTCTGTGCCACTTTGGGTTTACGACTAGCCATGTCAGCCCGGGCTCCTTATCATATGGATGCTAGCGACACTATCATATACGTGTGCCAAAAGGCGCAAACGGTCCCGGGCAAAGGTAAGGCGACACCCGTGGGAATACCGTGCGTGAGGCCGCAAAGTGATATGAGGTGTTACATGCTAGATCGATGTGGCATTGAGTCGGGGTCCTGACAGCGTTGGTATCAGAGCTTGACTGCCTGTAGGATTACCAAGCCAAACTGGTCGAAGTTGAGTCTAGAAATTCTTAGTTATATAAGGGAATTGATTGTGGGATGGAACGTAAGGCTCTTTTACTCCTTATACCTCATGGCCTTCTGATCTGAGTCATCTTATCTTTCCTACGGGGATTAAGAACTAGGCTATCTCTTCTTTCTATCAGGATCACGTGTTACTAATCCGTAGACTTATAAGATTGTTGGATTAAGCTGAGTTCAGTTTCTACTACTTCCGTATGTTAATTGTTGATCTCGAAACCTTGATATTGTGCTTCTGAGTGGTTATGCCACCATTTTTGTGAATGTCTCAAATCTTTTCTGAGCATTTACAGCCGTTATGCTGTCCGAGTCATCCCAGGTTTCTAAGTAGTCTGATGCATTTGCAAAATCCTTTCCTTCCGTTTCGATGTTCCTTTGGGCCAGATTAACCACACTAATCGTGAGTTGAGGTAATCTATTGCCTTGACATATATGTTGGAGATATTATTATGACCCTAGGTGTCTTAGGGGATCATCTAGTAATCTAGCCATGGATTTGTGTTCCCAGTGTGATGATTCTGGCCATCATTCTCGAAAGCATCCCGTGATGCTACTTAGTAGTAGGTATTCTGTTCCTGGGTTCTTGAACCCGAGATTCACTCTACCTACTTCATGTTGATAGTAATTGCTAGCTCCTTTAGGATATTAGTAACCTTGCGATAGTCCTCGAGTCCGTGGTATTTCCTTCTTCCAAATACCATGAACCACTCTTGGCAGGAGTTCTTCTGACTAAAAGATCACAATAGAGTACTCTTGATGAGTTCTCCATCTATATATCGTGACTCTGCCAGTTCTACCTTTCTGCATGGGTTATCCGGAAGAAATTATGTTGAACTTGGTTCGACATACTAATCTATGCATCCACAACTCAGAAATTATATGTTCCTTTGAGTTGTTCTCTTTAGTTGATCTACTGACCTTCGTCTATCAATTGATAGTCAAGAGTATGCGTGCGTTCGTTTATCGATGCCTATTACTCTTGTGGTCCGTCAAGCCATTCCATTCCGGAATGACTAGGAGAAACAAACTCCAGTACCTCTTCCATATCTAGGATTGGGTCAAAGTAGTTGTATTCCGCAGATCAAATGCCAATCCAGCTTTTGGTTCTGCTCTACCTTGGAGTATTACATATTTTATATCGAGATTGTTATAGGAATTGCACATCATCCCATGAACTCTTGGTACAGTGATACTTCTTGCCATCACTGTTCATTCCTCGGCCCTCGTGTTGATGCAACCGGAATACCGACAAATGAATTGTGATGTGTGAAATCAATACTGCTAGCAACTCTGTTGCTTGGTAGTTAAAGGATAATAATTTCATTCTTAGTATGTTGGTTTTCGAATCATCCTTCTAAGACTGATCGTGCTACCTAGTCCTTATTTCGGTGCACCCTTCGATTGATGAGTTAGGATCTTGTCAAGTCCTCACTCATCTGATCATATCGTCTTGCCCTCAAAAGCAAGATTGTTCTCGAGCTTAGTAACATACCGGTGGTTCGTGATTTTCTGAATATCTTCTTGGAAGTATTACCAGGTTGTCACCTGACCGCTATGTTGAGTTCGTGATCAAGTTGGTTTCTTGTGAACCACCTTCTCTCCAAGAATCGGTGTTAGATATCCCTGAGCTAGTTGGTTAAGCTAGACAACAACTTGGAGAGTTGGAAGATAAAAGCTTGTCTGACTTAGTTCGTTCCAAAGGGATATTCTTGTGTAGTGTGTGTTGAAGAAAGATGATATCTTCATCGATTGGTCCTTGTGATCAGTTGCTGGACCTATTGTCTTATCAATCCTTTGATTTGAGTGTGGGCTATCGTCAAATCAAATCAGTACCAACGATGCTCGTAATGTTGTCTTATTCGTGGTTGATCCCTCGAGCATACACCATTACATCTTTGGTCTGACCAATGCTATCACCGTGTTCACTTAACTATGGAATTCCTTTTAAAAGGAAACCTAGATGAATTGTTGTTGAGCCCATTGACAACATCCTTATCTCCTCCATGATTTTGTTGAACATTAAGCTAGTGTTGGAAACTTTTGAAAGCATTTGTTCATGCTAGCTCATGAAGCATATGTTTGGATGAAGGTAGTGACTTCCTTTAATTCATGTGCATCTGATGCAAGTTGCCGCCGTGGATTCGAGAAAGTCAATGTTGCTTTCTTTGGAATCATTCCAAATCAGTCATGCACACGTGCGAAGAATGCTGTGGTTTGAAGACTTGCAACTTTCAATCTATATGTATCCCTAGCACACCAAGCCACTGATTGATTTGTTCAAGGAGAAGGAGTTTCTTCATAAGAGCTAATCCGGACTTATGTAAGGACTTCGATACCCTCGTTGATGGTTCCCCCTCCTGAACTCGGTAGTGTTTTATTATAAGACTACTATGTGGTCATGCTTGTCTGGGACAGCGTGTTCACATGTGTGTAGCAGAACCAGCTCATGTTTTGGAGCTTACTATCGTAGTCCATTCCCCGAGAATCTCGCAACGTCATCTCGTCGATTTGTGTTGCAAACTTTCATTTTCTTTCTAGACTCGATGAGTCTGGAATATCCTGACACCAACCAGATCTGAATCTCAGGCAGATATGATGGTTGGAACATTTCCCAAGAACTATAATATTGGTCCCTCTATAACCGGTAAAGTGGATGTCGTGGCCAACACAACCCAGCCGGAAGATCCTATTATTGTAGTATCTTGATTGAGGAAGTTGGCCACCTCCCCATAGGGATTTCGTAGGATTTACTCCCTAGTTGCCCCTATGGATTTCTGTGTTCCGAAGTCCGACCTTTTTACTTGATGTTCTAGATATCAAACCATATCTATGAATGGGTTACGCTAGCACATCAAGGAGAACATTAGAAGCGGAGTGCTAAATGTCTCTCGGTCGATCATCCAGATTTTGTTCCTTGGCCTCGCTAAGGTGAAATCTGAGAAAGTGTTATCCTCCTTTGCATCTGCATCCTCCATCACCATTCATCATGGTAGTAAGTTGTGTTACCGGATCCTTGACACGGATGTTGGTAAAACCTTGATGATTATGGAAATGCTCAAGTTCTTGAGAGCACGCACAAGCGCTACGTGTTATCATCGGCTCTAACTAGGATTCCTCCAGTTTCCTCGGCAATGCTATAACCATTCCAAACAGTGAATCACTCTCTATTGTTGGGTTCTTCCCCAGTTACCAGAATCATTCCCAGCATTTGCATTTTGTTCCCAGCTTGCACCGCCAATGTGCCATTCTACCATGGGTCCCTTCCATTTCCGGTGATAAGCAAAATCATCCATTACGTTGTCTTCAACAAGGTAATCCACATCATCCAAGTCCGAGTATGCCATTCTACCGACCCCCTCCAAACGATCGTTGTGAATTGCCTTAGGCTGGTATGAAGAGTTTCAATGATCTTTGAATCAAAAGTAATTCTTTTTGCCACTTAAGGGGATATATCTACGAGTCACCATCCCTAAGGTGCATCATTATGGTGTCATGTCAACTTAACTCCTCGCTACGTGGACAATCGTTTACCACCCTCTTAGGTGTGGAATCGTTGTCTACCTAGTGAACCTTCGTCATCTGTTCCACTCCATTTCTCTAGAGGTGTGCTTCGTCTCTCAGCTCGAGAGATGTTGCTATGTTCCATTCCGTGAGTTAATCCTGAGTTGTTCGACCTTCGAGAAGAACGATTCTTTTAGGGTTTTTCCTTTCCTCTCGTTGTCATGATTAGCTGGAGTTCTAAGAGCAAGACTTCAAGACAACGATGGTGATCGAATCAACGTTCCTATGAAGTGCAACCTGGATCGTGAAGATTGTACTAGTTTGCGTTTTCCCTTCATCCTACTCTACGCTTGAATCTCGAGACGAGATTCTTGTTTAGTGGGGGTGAGTTGTCACATCCCTAGCTTCTGACATTGCTCTAGGCTAGCTTCATGTGTGCATCATGTCTATATTTTTGAAACTTGAATTGAGGAATATTGGAAGCCTCAAAACCCTAAATAAAAGAGGGGCAAAAACCCTAGAAATCTCATTCATTGCTCAAAAAGGGCTCTTCATAAATGTTTGATAATTTTTGGTAAGGGTTCTGGTCCCAACCAAAATATTGAACATTTTTAAGGATTTATTTTTGGGACTTTGAATTTAAATCATTAGCTATTTGAATTTGAATTATATTCATATAATTAGAATATAATTTAAATACCCCTGAAATATTTTATAAGCTTTTGGAAAAGTCCATCTAGCACTATAAAATATTCAGAGGAGTTTTTGGCATTGTTTGAATTAGTTTTAAAATTCAAAACAGTGGCAAAATAAATTAAATAAAACAAAAACAGAAGAAAAATATAAAACAGAATAGAAATAAAAGAGAGAGAGAGAAGGAAGTACTTGGCCTCACCCGTGCAGCCCAGCCGGCCCAGCTCCCCCACCTGGCCGGCCCAGCCCACCTCCTCCCCTTTGTCTTCTTCCTCCCCTCGCACCGAAGCAGCTCGGTGGCGAGCGCCGATGCCGCCTCGGCCACCTCCTGCCTCCCTGCTTGCCTCCGCTACTCCCTGGAGACGCCACGCGGCTCCCTCAGGCCTCTCTCAACTCCCTCCCGTGCTCATCCCCTTCTCCTGCTCTCCCTCTCGCTCCGCACCTCGGACCGAACGGAGCCGTCGCCACCGACGCCGTTCGCCGCGGCCACCATCCCCCTCTCGCCTCCCCGACGCCTCCCAGAGCTCCGCAGTGCCTCCCTCGACCTCCTCGACGTCTCACGCGACCAGAAGGGCCCCGAGCAGCCGCCATCGTCATCATCCCCAAGCTTCGGCCCCGGCGCCGTTCTCCGTCGAATTCGGCCACTCCGGCGCGCCCCCGAGCTCGCTGACCCTCCCTGCACGATCCCCGTGAGTCCCTGCTCCGTTTCCCCCTAACCCCAAGTTCGATTTCGAGCTCTAGCCGCCCCCTCTACTGGAGCCGAGACGCTCCGCCGCACGGACTCGTCGCCGGCGAAGCCCCGGTGACCAAATGGCCCCGCGCGTGCGTCCGTTGCACTCGCAACGACCCGTGGAGCAACGCTAGCGTGGCAGCTAGCTTGTTTGCAAGCCGCAGCACTAACCTCGCTCCGCCCAACCCGAGCTCCGGCAGCCGCCGCGGCCTCCACTCCGGCGAGCTCCGGCCACCCCCGCGCCTCCCGCATGCCTCCTTTGGATGCGCGCAAGCAAGGGCAACCCTCTGGTGCCTTGGCTTGGCCCAAACCGCTCGCCAGCGCCACTCCGGCGAGCTCCCGCCGCAGTTTTGGTCGTCGCCGGCCGAACTCCGGCGAAGTCGACGTGTCACTTAATTAGCGCTAATGACCCCACTAACTAACCCCCCCTCTCACTGACTACTGGGCCCACGCCCCTAACTAACACTAGTTTAAATTCTGTTTAATATTATCTAATCACTGTGGACCCACACGTCAGAGTTGACCATGATGACGTGGATGTTGACCTGACCCCACCTGTCAGCGAGCTAAACAGCCCTGGGTCACTGACCAGTGGACCCCACTGGTCAGGTTTGACCTGGAGGCGCCCTGTTGACCTGCTGACGTCATGATGACGTCAGGCTGGCGCATTAATTCAATTACTGGATTTATTAATATTCAGGAAATTTCAGAAAATGCCTAAAACTTCTAAAATTCATAGAAATTCAACCGTAACTCCAAATTAAATAAATTATATATGAAAAATTATCAGAAAAATTCAAGGAATCCATCTGTACCATTTTCATGCATGTTAGAACAACTTATAGATGCTGTTTAGCACAAATCAATTAAATGGCATTTGAATAATCACATATGGAGTTTGAATTTGAATCTTGTATTCAAACCAACTTCATTTAATCTGTTGCTAGTTGCATTAGCTCAAAACACATTCATCTTGCCATGTCATGATCATGCATCATATTGTGCATTGCATTGATTGTGTTCCCTTCCGTGTTGCCGGTATTTGTCCCCTCCCGATAGACGTGATACCGATGATGTGATCGTTGACACTGATGAAGACTCAATGTTATCTTCAGAAGTGCCAGGCAAGCAAAACCCCCTTGTTCATTCCGATACAATCCTACTCTCTCGCTCCTGCTCTCTTTTACTGCATTAGGACAACAACGATTCAACTGTTACATGCTGCGGTAGTTGAACCCCTTTATCCTCTGCATGACCTGTCATTGCCACAGTAAATAGATGAAACCCACTAGCATGAGTAGGAGTTGTTTGAGCCCTGTTGTGCCTACTCATTCATGCTTGTTTGTCATGCCTGCTACTGCTTAGAGTTGAGTCAGGCCTGATTCATCGGGGATGAATCAGAGGTGTGTGAACATGTCCTACTGTGTGTGAGCTAAGTGTGTGAACACGATTTGGTAAAGGTAGCGGTGAGAGGCCATGTAGGAGTACATGGTGGGTTGTCTCATTGCAGCCGTCCTCAGGAACTGAGTTCTGTGTTTGTGATCCATGATTCAGTTACTACCATACATTGGGCCCTGAAATATGACCCCGCTCGACTTCTTATTCACCCTTGTCCTCTGTCCAGGAGTTGCAAGTAGTTTCTGGTGTTTGTAGCTTACTGTTAGTAGTCTACCAAGTGGCACCCGGTACAGGTGGGCTTGGGACAGACTAGGCACAGTGGCACGGTGTACCAAGTGGCACCCGGTTGGTGGGCTTGGGAACCCTGCTCACATCGTTTGGGGCCGTGAGCGACACCCCGGCCGGATCTCCTTGCGGATGGAACCCGAATAGGCGATAAACCTGGACGAGAGACTTGTTCGGTTAGTCAGGTCGTGGCCGACTCCCTCGCCCGGCTTCCGCTTGAAGGTTGCCGAGGTACATGACGTGTACAGGGCGGTAAGTGGCGAGAGCGTGTGTGAAGAAGTACACCCCTGCAGGGTTATCATTGTCTATTCGAATAGCCGGATTCCTCGGATATGGAAACGTGGACCCCTTGTACAGTTCATAGACAAGTGAAAGTGGATACTCTAAAATACGCAAGATAAGCGTGAGTGCTATGGATGGCGTTCTCGTAGGGAGACGGGAGCGGATCCATAGTGGTGTATTGATATGGTGAATATGTGGACTCGTGTGCGCCACCTCAAAAAAGTTACTCGCAGTCGTAGTTCAGGATAGCCACCGAGTCAAAGCTGGCTTGCTGCAGTTAAACCCCACCATCCCTTTGTTGATAATGATGCATATGTAGATAGTTCTGATGTAAGTCTTGCTGGGTACATTTGTACTCACGTTTGCCTATTTTATGTTTTTGCAGAGAGACTTCAGTCTCACTAGTATTTCCGCGTGGTCTTCGACGTTTAGCTTGTTACCTCAGCTACGATCTTGTGCCTCGGTAGGATTTGGTAGATAGTCAGGCTTCTCAGCCTTTTTATTTATAGATGTCTGTACTCAGACATGATAGCTTCCGCTTGTGCTTGATTTGTATGCTCTGAATGTTGGGTCATGAGACCCATGTTTGTAATATCTCGCTCCTCGGAGCCTATTGAATAGATTACTTGAGTCATAGAGTCATGTTGTGATGCCATGTTGTATTTGCACATATCGAGCATATTGTGTGTATGTTATTGAAATGCTTGGTATGTGTGGGATCTGACCATCTAGTTGTTTATCTTTAGTAGCCTCTCTTACGGGGAAATGTCTCCTAGTGTTTCCACCGAGCCATGGTAGCTTGCTACTGCTCCGGAACACTTAGGCTGGCCGGCATGTGTCCTTCTTCGTTCCTGTGTCTGTCCCTTCGGGGAAATGTCACGCGGTGAATACCGGAGTCCTGTTAGCCCGCTACAGCCCGGTTCACCGGAGTCCTGCTAGCCCAGTGCTACAGCCTGGATTCACTCGCTGATGACCGACACGTTCGATGCTGGGTCACGGCGGCCCGTCCCTGTAAGTCTGTGCCGCTTTGGGTTTACGACTAGCCATGTCAGCCCGGGCTCCTTATCATATGGATGCTAGCGACACTGTCATATACGTGTGCCAAAAGGCGCAAACGGTCCCGGGCAAAGGTAAGGCGACACCCGTGGGAATACCGTGCGTGAGGCCGCAAAGTGATATGAGGTGTTACATGCTAGATCGATGTGGCATTGGGTCGGGGTCCTGACACCTGCGATCGAAGGTGATCGGACAGGAGGACCAAGGGTTGAACTTTGGGGCGACCAGCTCCAACACATATACGTCCCTGAGCGCACGCTTCCGCTCCCTCTTGGGGATGTGGGTTGCGTATATCATGTTCACCGTCCGCACTTGTGGGGGAAACCTCTTCTGTCCTCCGGTGTGTGGTTGCCGTGATTCCCCCACGACATCGCTATGCGGCCCCTTGTCTTTGTTTTCGGCAAGCAACTTGCCGGCCTGCATGAACACCCAACAATCCCTGTTGGTGTGATTGGCTGGCTTGTCTGGGGTGCCATGTATTTGACACGAGTGATCGAGTATACAGTCCAAGCTGGACGGACCCAGCGTACTTTGTTTGAATGGCTTTTTCCGCTGACCGGGTTTAGAGCCTTTGAATCCGGCATTGACTGATGTATCCTCGGTATTTTCGCTGTTAATGCGGCCCTTATGTTTGTTGCGACGTGACCTGCTATTGCCGTCCTTGGTATCCGAGGTACCATGGTTCTTTGATATGTTATTACTGCGAGCCAGCCAGCTGTCTTCTCTCGCACAAAAGCAGGTCATGAGCGTCGTGAGAGCTACCATAGATTTCGGATTTTCCTGACCAAGGTGCCGGGCTAGCCACTCGTCTCGGATATTGTGTTTGAAAGCTGCTAAGGCCTCTGCATCCGGACAGTCGATGATTTGATTTTTCTTTGTAAGGAACCGAGTCCAGAATTGCCTGTCCGACTCTTCTAGCTGCTGAATTATGTGGCTCAAGTCATCGGCGTCTGGTGGTCGCACATAAGTGCCCTGAAAGTTGTCGAGGAATGCGACTTCCAGATCTTCCCAACAGCTAATGGAGTCCGCTGGCAAGCTGTTAAGCCAATGTTGCCCTGGTTTTTTGAGCTTTAGTGGGAGGTATTTGATGGCGTGTAAGTCATCACCGCATGCCATGTGGATGTGGAGGAGGAAATCCTTGATCCATACTGCGAGATCTGTTGTGCCATCGTATGATTAAATATTGACGGGTTTGAAACCTTCTGGGAATTGATGATCCATTACTTCGTCTGTGAAGCATAAGGGGTGTGTGGCGCCTCTGTATTGGGCTATATCGCGACGCAGCTCGAATGGGTCTTACCCGCTGTGTTCGGCCTGGCCGGATTTGCTTTTACTGTATCCGGCATGATGTTTGTCGTCTCGCAGAGTGGTGCGCCTTCGTGATCCATAGATCGATCTTGCATGCTTTGCTTTGTCCTCCAATATGTCCCGCAGGTCTGGCGTATCTCCCCAGGCCTTTGTTTGTGAATGGCATCGGGGTGGAGGCTGAGTTTTTGGCTAGAATGCATCTCTATCGCGGCCACGAGGTGGCCGATCAGCCGTATCATACGCTTGTTCCTCCAGTCAGGGTATTAACCTGCACTTTGGGTAATTCTTGGAGGGGCGCTCGAGTTCATATTCCTCAGCCGCGAGGACTTCAGTCCATCTGTCAGCTAGCAGATCTTGATCAGCTTGAAGCTGCTGCTTCTTTTTCTTGAGGCTATTTGCCGTGGCCATAAGCCGGCGCTTGAAGCGCTCTTGTTCGACGGGATCCTTTGGTACGGCGAATTCATCATCGCCGAGGCTTGCCTCGTCTTCGGAGGGCGGCATGTAATTTTCATCTTCCTCCTCTCCATCTGCCGCTCTCTCAGGAGGGCTGGCTTCTCCATCCTCCTGCTCTAAATCTTGCTGGAGGGGATTGTTGTTGCCTTCGGCACTATCCGGAGTGTTATTATCTCCTGTGCTGATATCACCACTTTTGCTTTGGCAGTACTTAGAGCAGCGCCACTGACGTTGATGCTTGCGTTGCTTCTTGGAGGGGTCATCCTCCGCTATCTCGTCGCCATTGCCTTCTTTGGGTGTATCCACCATGTATATGTCATATGACGAGGTGGCTTTCCAGTGACCTATAGGTGCTGGTTCATGTTCGTCTCCTACATTGTCGTCCATACCGTCGATGTCTTCGGAGTCGAAGACGAGCATGTCAGTTAAATCATCGATAGTGGCTACGAAGTGGGTGGTGGGTGGGCGTCGAGTTTCTTCATCGTCCGCATCCCAATCCTGTTGGCCATAGTCCGGCCAGGGCTCTCCTGACAAAGAGAGAGACCTTAGTGAATTCAGAATGTCGCCGAAGGGCGAGTGCTGAAAGACATCCACAGCAGTGAATTCCATGATCGGCGCCCAATCGGATTCGATTGGCAGGGGCACGGGCGGTTCGGAGTCTGGAAAAGAGTCCGGCGCCTTGGAGTCACGGGCTTCGCAGAGGATTAGGCTGGTGTTCGGCTCGATCGCCATTGAGACTGCAGCCCCTGAGGCGGTGTCTGGCCACCCGTCCTCGATTGGCGCAGTTGGCTCCGAACTAAGGGTCGGAGCTGATGCGGGTGCGGGCCTCTGGGGTACTGTTCGGCGGCAGAGCTAGGTCATACCCATCGTGACAGTGCGGCGCGCCCGGCTGCGGCTCAAAACCATCAAAGATCAAGTCTCCGCGAATGTCGGCCGTGTAGTTCAAACTTCCAAATCTGACCTGATGGCCAGGAGCGTAGCTTTCAATCTGCTCCAGATGGCCAAGCGAATTAGCCCGCAGTGCAAAGCCGCCGAATATGAAGATCTGTCCGGGGAGAAAAGTCTCACCCTGGACTGCATCGTTGTTGATGATCGGAGGAGCCATCGAGCCTAACGGCAACGACACAGAGGAACTCTCAATGAAAGCACCAATGTCGGTGTCAAAACCGGCGGATCTCGGGTAGGGGGTCCCGAACTGTGCGTCTAGGTAGGATGGTAACAGGAGGCAGGGGACACGATGTTTTACCCAGGTTCGGGCCCTCTTGATGGAGGTAAAACCCTACGTCCTGCTTGATTAATATTGATGATATGGGTAGTACAAGAGTAGATCTACCACGAGATCAGAGAGGCTAAACCCTAGAAGCTAGCCTATGGTATGATTGTATGTTGTGGTTGTTGTCCTACGGACTAAAACCCTTCGGTTTATATAGGCACCGGAGAGGGTTAGGGTTACACAAGGTCGGTTACAAAGGAGGAGATATCCATATCCATATTGCCTAGCTTGCCTTCCATGCCAAGTAGAGTCCTATCTGGACACGAGACGAAGTCTTCAATCTTGTATCTTCATAGTCTAACAGTCCGGCCAATGGAGATAGTCCGGCTATCCGGAGACCCCCTAATCCAGGACTCCCTCAGCGACCATCACGTTTCATCCACTGCCACTCACGATTCCCACGATGCCTCTCTAACCCATGGCACCACGTCCCCCGACGTGCACCTCACCCCTCTCGGCCGCACCACCCCTCTGCCTTTGTGTGCTTAACATGTGGGCCACCTGAAATGCGACAATCATCAAGTTTCTACCACAGCCATACGTGATTCCCACGACGTCGCTCGAACCCATGACACCACACGTCCCCCGACCTACGGCTCACCCCTCTCGGCCCCACTACCCCTATGCCTTCGGGAGCATTACATGTGGACCAGCCATCTATTGGGTCCACATGTTATTGACTCAAAGGCAGGTGTAGTAAGGCGCAGAAGGTCAGTCCCGAGGGCCTCGAGAGGGAAATGTAACTCCTACGCCAGACCTTGTGGTGCTACCGCTACATGAACTCGTGCCAAACTCGAGATTTGTTTCTTTACTATACATGCACACAACGATTTAATGGACGTTGTAATCTCAATATGTCATGGGGAGCTCTAAATTTGAATTTGAAACTTATAAAATGAAAAAATTCAAAGCAAACTCTGGTTTCCTTATTAATAATGGAACCGGGGGGCGTTGACCCTCCTATTATTCTAAAAAAATCAAAACAAATAAACTGGGAGAGAGCGAGTATACCGTAGGATGTGTCCCATACGAATCAAGTCCCCTGGTTTGTCACCGCGAAGATGCGGTTAGAAAGGAGCACATCGTCTTTGTACTCGTACGACAACAAATCGGCCACAGACAGCATGGTCCACCTTTGACCGCCATGTGCAAGGTTCGTGCTATCTTCTTCAATCTCATCGTGGTTCCATCGTACCAATTCAAGCGGTGGCCCATTGCATGGCTCGTTCCAATGTTGGACAAAGGTTGTACGGGAATGGTGTCACCGTTGTAAATGTTGTGCAAATTGATGTTGGTACCCTCCTGTACATTTGTAAGACAATCTCCACTCGCACCGAGCCTAACCTGTGAAATAGTGGCCAGGGGGAGAATTAGGAAATGGACACGGAAGTAGTCTTTAAAATGCATTTACTACGTTATCAAACTCACCTTACATGCTCATCGGACAAAATCCGGGTGCCCCTCAACGTCGGCATCTCAAGGGGCGTTAACTTGCAACTACGGCCACGCCGCGCTGGAGAGACCCCCAAGGAAACATCCTCGTGCGTTGACGGAACATCAAGATGCATTTGTATGAGTAGTTTATCTTGTGAGAGAGAAGGATAAACGAGGGAAGGCCTTATTTTCAAATGTGGAGAGGGGTGTGCCAAACTACAGCCACACCGCACTGAAAAAAATTGAGTTTGGGTCGGTGGCACACACTGCGGCAAGATGCCCGTGTGGGCTTCTTCTATAACTTGCAAGATGCCCGTGCATTGCAGGGAACATCAAGATGCATTTTTTTACAAAACACCTGTTGTGATTGACCCTTGCAGGAGTAATCCCATGTGTACAAACTAATGATATATCGAGAATTTTATCAGGAAAATGGTACCTTTGGAACATGTTTTCTCTACTACTGCTCCTTGAAGTGAGCGGTATGCAATGCATGTGTCAGCAAACATGACATCTTGTCCATGGAAGTTGCACCACGGCGACCATCACATTTAGGGCCTCTTTGATTCATAGGATTGCAAAAACACAGGAATAGGAAAACACAGGATTGGAATGGCATGTCCATTGGATCCCTATAGGATTTGAGTTTGTTTGATTTTGTCAAGGGAAAAACAAAGGATTTCTTCCAAGAGGTTTGAGTGGATGCTAGAATTCCTGTGAAATGTAGTAGCAATGAATCCTTAGGAAAAAAAACCTACAGGATTCAATCCTACAAATCAAACGATCAACATAGGAAAAATTCCTAAGGATTCTAATCCTTCAAAGATCCTATGAAAATCCTTTGAATCAAAGAGACCCTTATTGTTTCTACCACTGCCACACCCACACGCAATTCCCACAATGCCGCTCCAACCCACGGCACGACGTCCCCCGATGTGCGCCTCATCCCTCTCGGCCCCACCGCTCCTCTACCTTTGTGTGCATGACATGCGGGCCAGTTGAACTGCGATGACCATCAACTTTCTACCATAGCCACACCTGATTGGACGCGGTTTGCCTACTCCGATCCGTACTCCCACACCATCGAATTTTCATCCAGCGGTCGTGACACATTTTGTCCCGGGCATCAATCCTCAGCTGGAGTACTTCTGTGGGCATCTACGCCTCGTAACGCCTCGACGCCCAGCTGTGGCACCCTTGCCATGACTACGCCGCCACCGGCCGGTTCATCTCGATCGAGTGAGTCGCGAACCACGTCACCACCATGAGAATGACATGTGGGCCAGCCGTATTTAAGGTCTGCGTGTCATTGACTCATAGGCCGGTGCACTAAGCCACTGAAGCTCGGTCCCATGGGCCCCGAGAGGGAAATGTAACTCCTGCAGCAGGCCTTGTGGTGCTCCCGCAGTACGAGCTCGTGCCAAACCTGGAATTTGTTTCTTACTGCTACGAACTACTCCCACCATTCCTAAATATAAGTCTTTCTAGACATTTTAAATGGCTACCACATATGGATGTATGTAGACACATTTTAGAGTGTAGATTCAGTCATTTTGTTCTGTATATAGTCACTTGTTAAAATATCTAGAAAGACAAATCTTTAGGAACGGAGGGAGTAGTAAGGTACACGTGCACTGCACGCATGAGATTTAGTAACCAAATTATGAATAAATAACACACTATAGCATGTAAGCTTTGAGTCATATACGCATGATGTAGATGTTCGTTCAATTTTTATAGTTCATCTAGTTCAAAATCAATTAGTTTTATATAAAAAACTATTTTAAGATTCATGGAATTGTGTATTGTAAAGCATAAAGTAAAAATAAATAGTGACAATTCATTTTGAAAAAAGAAGTTTGGGCAATTAAGATATCATTAGTTTTTACACATGGGATTACTGCTGCATGGGTCAATCACGACAGGTATTTTGTAAAAAAAATGCATCTTGATGTTTCGTGCAATGCACGGGCATCATGCTAGTATTTACTCTTATAAAAAAACCGAGTTGGTGATGATGGTGTGCCTGCCATCCTGCAATATGGACCGTCCAATCTATATCTGATGGATAGAAAGCAAACTATGACAATTTTGCAAAGAGATACACGCACCCCTCCCTACATTTGCAGATAAGGACTTCCATCATTCATCTTTGTCTCCCACGAGATAAACAGCTCGTATAAATGCATCTTGATGTTCCATGCAACGCATGGGCCTCTTGCTAGTTATTATTATCTCTACTCTTATAAAGAGCAAAGTTGGTGATGATGGTGTGCCTCCCATCGTGCAATATAGGCCGTCCGATCTATATCTGACGGATAGGAAGGAAAATATGACAATTGACCCGCACTCCTCTCCACATTTGCAGATAAGGCCTTCCCTCGTTCATCCTTTTCTCCTAGAAGATAAACTACTCACACAAATGCATCTTGATGTTCCGTGCAACGCACGGGCATCTTGCTAGTTATTATTATTATATAAAAAACAGAGTTGGTGATGATGGTGTGCCTGCCATCCTACAATATAGGCTGTCTAATTTATATCTGATGGATAGGAAGGAAAATATGGCAATTTTGCAAAAAAATACCCACACCCCTCTCCACATTTGCAAATAAGGCCTTCCCTCGTTCACCCTTTTCTCTCACAAGATAAACTACTCATAGAAATGCATCGTGATGTTCCGTGCAACGCATGGGCATCTTGCTAGTAGGGGTATAGATGTGCCGGCCCATGCGTTGCAATGGATCCAAAGTGTATCTATTTAGTGGAGTGCACTCTAAACACATTATCTATTTATTTTTCTCTAACCTTTCGTAGCCATGCAACCGAGCCACATAAGCTTCATGGGTGCCCCCCACATCATATTATTCATACTACGTTGACTGAAAAAGATAAATCCTCCAAAACAAGATCTTCCCTTTTTTGTTCCTACGATGTGCAGTGCACGTACCTAGTTGTATAGTGGTAGTACTAGTTGTAGTACAAACTTCGTACTAGTAGGAGTAGTAGTACCGAATGCACCTACTCTATCAACGAGCCCCATCAGACATCAAATTTCTTGGCTTCCGTGATACAGCTAGATCTTCCCCTCGTTTCTGTCCAACTCAGCGGCGGGCGGGGTGCGGTTTGCCAATAGTCGGTTTGCTCAACGGCGGTCCCACATGAAAGTGAAAATGCTTGGCAACACGCCTTCCCTAGCTATGTGGCGTGCCGGACGGGCCATGGAGTACTCCCAATTCCCGAGCGTGTGGGGGTGCGATGCGAATGGGGCAGGCATTTTCCTTTTACTAGCAATGTGCCCGTGCATTGCGACGAATCCAAAGTGTAGAATAGTAGTACTTGTTCACAAACTTGAAAGAAATGACTCTTGTTTTGATATACTCCTAATATATTACTTTTCACTCAAAATATATTTGTCAGGATGTTTTGATCAGGTGAGGGAGGGATGTGGTTGCTTTCAAGATAATAATGGGTTTTCTGCAAATTGGAGTAGAGAAGTGGGCTATTGTTGCAAAAATGCCACAACTTACCTCACAGCCGTAAGATGCAGATCTAATGGTCAGAAACGACAGATGGCAGACACACCACCATCACCAACTGAGTCTTCTATAGGAGTTGGAGTAGAGAAACATGTATAAATTGTAAAATTTGGTTCTGCTCCTTGGCACGATTGATAGATAGAAATTAATGATTGGAAACGATAGGGCGGGGCTATTTCCACCAGATAAGCAGGGTACGTAGTAGCTATAGGTTGGCGCATCGTCATTTTGGTAACATGCGGTCCGACATGTTCTAGTGTTTCTAGCAAGATGCCCGTGCGTTGCACGAAGTTGATGGAAAAGGTAAGCACAACTTATAAATGGACGGATGGAGTACTAGTTACAGTGATGCATATAATTAAGCAAAGGGATCGCACATGTCGGTATTGACTGGAACGAGAATGCAATAGCACAATAAGAATTAAGGCCACGATGATGCAATCATAGTGGTGGTTACAGGAGGCAAGAAGAAAGATGCATCCATCAGTGTACGACCTCCTCCTCCTCAACTTAGTGCATCGGGCCACCGACCGGCGGCTAAGCAGCGGCGGCTTTTATGGCGAGGTCAAGGTGCTTCTCAGCAAACGCAACCAAGGCTTCCAGCCGGTTGAGGAAGGCCAGCGTCATAGCGTCCTCACTAGCCTTGTAGATACGTGTGTACACGATTTGCTCGTACACGTGGATGTGTAGGTCGACGAATTCTTTCAGGGCAAGGCGCCTCGCGGCGAGCACGACCTCTAGGTGGACATTCTTTGTGGCATCAGCGGGCAGTCGCAGGGCCACCAGTGCTTGAAAGAGGTTCTGGCCATGGAGGCCGATTAGGGTGGCAGGCAATGAGGAGCCCGGGCACGCGAGCTGGAGGAGTACGGCGATGTCGTGCGGGAGCTTCTTGAGGACGGTGAACTTGTTGGTGGTGGCAACGATCATCTGGTCCAACTGAGAGTCGTAGTTGGCGTCGACGGTGGCCATCCACCAGCCGGTCACCAACACCGTCTGGAGACGATCCTCGGCGCCACGCCACAGGCCGGCATCGTGGACCATCTGGCACAGCCGCTGGCCGCTCGCGCGCATATCATGGGTCTGGAGCGAGGACTTTTGCTCTTAGTGTAGGTGCTTAGGCAAATGCTTAGGTGCGTACAATGTGGTAGATGCATTGGAATGGAGGGGCGCCTTTATATGAGTGCAAATTGAGTTGCATTCACATCGTGCAGCCTCTTTTCCCGGTCCTCCCCCCATTACTTCCCTCATGCATGCATGATGCTAATTGAAGGAGGATGCATCATTGGTCGTTCAACATTTCGGGAACAGCTACCCCCTCCCTCGTCTGCATTAAAGACGTATCGGGAACTGCGCCGCCCGCTATCAAATCGAATAGTACTGCGCCGCCCGCTGCACGTTGTGTTAAGCATGCCTCCTCGCCTCCATCAAACCCCTCCATTAAACCCGCATGCAAACTGAGAAACCTACTGCGGCCACACGTCCGTTCATGAGCGAGACGGAATTAAATGCAATCACCGACCGAGCTCCTCCCGTCCGCCCTCAGTTTAAACGAGGCCAGACGCCGACCAAGCTCCTACCGTCCTCCCTCTATTTAAACCAGGCTAGACAGACAGGGGGCAAGAATCACACCCCTCCGCCGCTCCCCCATCTCCTCCTTCACCATTTTCTCCACTCTTCCGATGGCTTTCGAGGAGCCGTTCTCTGGCACACTACTCGGCTGGGTGGCCCGACGAGCCCTCCGGATACGAGCAAGGCTGCTCGGTGCTTCACCAACCTTGCTTGGCCTGACGAAGCAGTTGCCGCCCCAAGCCGACGCGTGGTTCAGCAACTCACCGCTCCAGTTCAGCTTGATGAGGAGTGGCGAGTTGCTCCATGCCGTCACGGCGGCGAGAACACCGGTACAAGCATCGTTGTTGCCGTGTCGTACCGCGCCACCAGTGTCTGCGGTGGCCGCGCCTCCCGTGTCTGCCGGCGCGCCTCCCGTGCCTGCGGCCGTGCCTCATGTGCCTGCAATAGCGCCATGCAGGCAGAGACAGAAGTCGGGTGCGTGGAGACCGACGATTTGGTGGCCAGCTTCTTTGTGTCCGTCGCCATCATGGAGGAGAAGTAGAACACGAGAGGCCACCGCCACTTGGGTCCCATGAAGGCAACCGCCGAGGTGACGACTGTGCATTCAGGTGGTTTCTTTGCTGCTTCGTCTCTTCTGAGGACCTTCGTCGACCCTGCAAGTCTCTGCCGTACATGAGAAAGACAAAGGGATCCGCGGGCGGCCATTTAGATTAGGTACTCCCTCTCCGGCTTGCGGGAAATTTTTGTTCTAAGAATGGATAAGTTGGATGTATCTATAACTAAAATAAGTCTAGATACATCCATTTCTAGGACAAGTATTTCCCGACGGAGGGAGTATTAATTATACCAAGAGAGCCGGATTAGCACCGCTTCGTTCATGTAAATGTAAAGAAATCCATCATGTTTATATGAAGATCTAGCTTTTTTATACGAAATCCTTCATGTTTATATGAAAACAGTCCGTGTTTGAACGAATTTCATCTGGTTGGTTAGAGTTGTGAAAATGTATGCCGCTAGCGTTTGATGTCGTCCTCCGCGGAAGGAAGCGGGAGGAAATTTGCCGGCTGCTGTTGGAGATGCTCTTAGGCTGGAAATAATAGAGTCATATCCAATCAATTTGAGTTAATTGCGTGTATGATTATCCCTCTATAAAAAGTTAATTGCATGTACAGTGTGCACGTGACTTGTAGGGTGGCTACAGCTTCGTACAGAAAATTAAAAAGAAACAAGTCCATCCATAATATTGTATTCTAAGTACTCTGTGGGTTCCACTGTCATACAGTATCAAAAGAAGTATATATTAAATAAGTAATATATAATATAAAAATCTAAAGTTAAAGACAAAATTCGAACTCAGGTCATCGCGTTGCGAGCATCTGGCGCTAACCAGTCCAGCACATTTTTGTTGTAGACCATGCTGGAGATATATCTCCCTGTCTACTCTTATATTATACTCCATCTATTCCTAAATATTTGTCTTTTTCAGATTTCAAATGGACTACCACATACGGATGTGTACGTAGACATATTTTAGAGTGTAGATTCACTTATTTTGCTCCATACATAGTCATTTGTTGAAATATCTAAAAAGATAAATATTTAGGAACAGAGGGAGTAGAAAACAGAGTTGGTGATGATGGTGTGTGTGCCATCCTGCAATATAGGCTGGCGGATTTATATCTAATAGATAGGAAGGAAACTATGGCAATTTTTCAAAAAGATACCCAGACCCCTCTCCACGTTTGCAAATAAGGCCTTCCCTCATAAATCCTTTTCTCTACTCTTATAAAAACAGAGTTGGTGTTGATGGTGTGCCTGCCATCCTGCAATATAGGCCGTACGATTTATATCTGACGGATAGGAAGGAAACTATGGCAATTTTGCAAAAAGATACCCACACCCCTCTCCACATTTGCAAATAAGGCCTTCCCTTGTTTATCCTTTTCTCTCACAAGATAAAATACTCATAGAAATGCATCTTGATGTTTCGTGCAAGGCATGGGCATTGTGTTAGTCTCTCACATGATAAGCTACTCATAAAAATGCATCTTGATGTTCCGTGCAACGCACGGGTATCTAGCTAGTTTCTTTTAAAATAGTTATTGCGATAATTGGGTTGAAGTGATATCACATGAGGCCGGTAAAAACAAGGCACACTGGGTTCAGCGTCATCGTCACTGCAGCTGTGCACGCACGAGAAGTCTACATATCAAGGGGGCTATCGAGGAAAAGTCGTATCGAGTGTGTATGAGCGAGGCACATAGACACAATGTTTGAGAGAGAAACCAATTGACATATTAAGATCAGATCGAGTTGTGACCCTTCTGCTGTCATTGTTGGGGTTGGGGGAGGGGGAGGGAGAGAAAAACGTATCGAGAGTGTGCGCGGTAGGCACAGAGGCACAACTAGCTAGTGTGTGGGGGGGGTGTTTAAAAGAGGAGTAGATAGATTACTATCAAGATCGAGATTCCACCCTACTCCTTCGGTGTCGGGTTGTGCGTGTGTGTGTGTGTTTGAGAGAGAAGCCAGTCGGTATATTAGTATCAAGATCGAGGTGTCACCCTAATCCTTCAGTGTTGGGAAGTGTGTGTGTGTCGGTGTGGGGGGAGGGGGGCACTGACACTTACATATCTCTACTCTTATAAAAACAAAGTTGGTGATGATGGTGTTCCTGCCATCCTGCAATATAGGCCATCCGATTTATATCTGACGGATAGGAAGGAAACTATGGCAATTTGCAAAAATATACCCACACCCCTCTCCACATTTGCAAATAAGGCATTCCCTCGTTCATCCTTTTCTCCCACGAGATAAACTACTCATACAAATGCATCTTGATGTTCCGTGCAACGCATGGGCATCTTGCTTGTAGGGAGAAGGAGTTTGTGTGACATGTATCTATATTAAGGGATAGGTAGATAGCATGTGTGCGCAGCTTAATTAAAGCATCACGGAGATAAACAAATGGTGTGCATGCAAGTGCCGGAAAAAATGAAGCAAGAAACAATGTCTAAGTGTGCGTGTGTCTCTCTGTGTGTGTGTGTGTGTGTGTGTCTGTGTCTGAGAGAGAGAGAGAGAGAGAGAAATCTCAAAACAAAAGGTGCTCTGCTGTAATCCCATTGTATGTATTCATATGGTTCCGGAACTCGAGTTAACCTTAGGCATATGTGTGAGAGACATAATTATACTTTGAGACTTTAGTGGCTATGGGTGGGTGGAATTAAAGGAGTGGGCGTGTTCAACAGAGAGAGCGTGTGTGTTTCTGTGCGAGAGACTTGTAGGACGGGGTAGAAAGACGAATTCTAACCTTGACGGAGGAAGAGAAATACGTGAAGTGCGTGTGTGTGATTCCGATGCCCACGGGGAAATGAGATATGTATGTGTGTGAGATAGATTGCACAATTCATTCACGTATCACTATCTAGCGATCGTGGACGTGCATCGCTTGAACATAAATCAATATCTACTTCATATCGTGGCCAATGGTACAATATCGATTCAACGCTATAAGGATTGGATACTCACATATCACATTTTTTCTATCTAAATAAACCTTTTCAATTGTGCATGCCAAAGTTATAGTGATGTTTCTTCGAACAACCAATGTAGCTATCATGTACATGCACCATTGTTACTCTTGCATTCAAATTCATTAGTCTTGTATGATTTAAGGTTCTATTATGAAGTAATATATGTAATATTCATATATATATATATATATATATGAATTCAATGGGTACGCAATTTATGAAATGGAGGCTATGTAATCATATGAGGTAACACTTTTAAGTAGCGGACTACAATATCCATTTCTTTTATGGGACTACAATATCCATTTCTTTTTGTGCGCCTCTACACTAACACGTCAATGCATTATGTTTAAAGTAAATAACCAATGGCACTAAATTATTTATTTCCACGAGAAATACATAGGCCGAGCGTTTGATCCTTTTTTTGAACACGCCTCTACACCCGTATGATTGGCTGCGCGCGTGTGAATGTCCAAGTTATCGGCGCATCATCCTGAGTTATTGAGTTTTTTCTGGGTTGGACTTCACACCAGTTATTAACTGCTGACGCGTGCCCCGTGTACACAGTCTTGCATGACCATCCCGCTAGCACGGTCCAAAATTAGATGAAACTGGATACGAACGATCCCACGGGCAGCAAAATCTCCCGCCTCCTTCTAAAATTTCCGCCACCTAGTCTTTAGCATGCGAAATTGCCCTTTTGTCCTTGGTGCACAAAGAACAACAGTTACAATACCGCCCTCATCTACATAATAGGTCGGGGCTGCTTTGGTAACTTTCGGTTCCCCCCACCACACGGCACCCCCGTTTCCACTCCCCCTCCTGCAAAAACGACTAACTCCATAGCACGAGAGCATCTTACATGACGTCATCCGTACTTCATCGGCCTTTCTACCCCTTCCCTCTTGAAACCCTAGACTGCTCATCCACTAGAAACAAATAGACTGCTCATCCACCACTGTACCACAGCCCATTTAGTGCCGGCCTTGTCCACGGCGCCGGATCTACTTCGCCGGTACTCTCATCAACTGCAGCACATCTGCAGCGACTCATTCGTACTCCCCACCGGAGACGCTTCGTCCACACCCCCCGGAGCTGCCCCACTGACGGCCTCTGATCCTCTGCGCCGACACCTTCCTCAACCCTACCGGAGCCGCTTCGCCAACACCATCATCAACCCTACCGGAGTAGCTTCGCCTATACCATTCTCAGCCCTACCGAGGCCGCTTTGCCAACTCACAAGTCCACCGCCTCAGATATGCTTCAACGCACCCTCATCCAACCTACTGGAGCAGCCTCTGACGCCCCATCCATGGCCGCAGATCCGCATCATCGACACCATCCTCAACCCAACCACCGGAGCAGCTTCACTGACGCCCTCGTCCATGACCACAGATCCACTTCGCCCACACCATAGTGCACCCTACCGGAGCCACTCCACAAACACCCTACTCGACGGTTCTAGATCTCATTATTGGACCCCGATAGCCAGCGCAGCTTCATCACCCTTGACCTTGCTAACCTGATTCCCAGCATCAGGCAAGATGCCAAGCACCCGCCACGACCTAGGTACTTGTCACCTTTAAACCTGTCCAGCATCACCTACCTGATGTAATTCAAATATAATAACAGGTCGCTATTACCTATTATGCAGCTGGCAAAAACTACAAGGATGATGTTTCTTCTGGATCTAACAGCTTGGCCAACCAAGATCCTGGACTGAGGCATTGCTATGATCTTGTAAGTGCGTCTCTCTCTCTTGTATTGTTTTGTGCCTGCCTGCGTGCTTTGCTAGGATTTTCGACCAGTAATCCCTTTGTGCGGACAATATTTCTGCTAATGGCTACTAAATTAGATATGTAGATGTCATACATGATACTACCTCGTACCTCTGTTCCTAAATATAAGTCTTTCTAGAGATTCCACTATAGGCTACATATGGAGCAAAATGAGTGAATCTACACTCCAAAATGCATCTACATACATCTGTATGTGGTCCATACTGGAATATCTAAAAATACATATATTTAGGAACAGAGGTAGTACATTACACAAAATCATAGGTGGCATGTAGGAATTCCAGTGCACTACATTAGGCTCCCTTAGAGTGCCTGCTAGTCCAGCACACAGAGTCATGGCTAGTTTATGCTACGCACATAATCATTAATTGGTAATTTAAATATGCGCAAGGGATATGCAATGTATTATCATGTAGAGATGTCTGAAATTAGCCGTGTCAACTTGCAGATGGGGTTACACAATGAAAAAGTAAAAGATGTATGTGGCAATTTCATGGAACATCGCAAAAAAGGAGAGTCGCCGGTGAGCCTATACAGTGTGCTATGGTAGGTCACTCCTCCATTGCAATCATCGTGACATGTGATTTGTATGTCAGTTCTATTGGCCAAGTTTCTTAGGGACAGTTTCTACGAGTTATCCTATGAAAATAAGCACCTATGCATATAAGCTCCAGGTAATAAGCCAACCATTTCTTTTGATTGCCTTCCTTTTCAGCTTATCTTTGGTATGATCAATGAAAATTCTAGATTGCATTATATTTTGTCATTTGCTGCCCATATGAAAATTAATTTGACTTGCAAACATCACAAATTGAACCCAGTGCAGTAATTAATATGATAGGAAAACAGACCATCACTATTTGTTCAAAATGCAAATACAAAGATACCATCTACTTGGCACAATCTACTTTGGTCAATGTCTTCCATAGAGATCACATTGCCTAATTTAAACGAAGAACACATGACCCACATTTTAATGAAGAACAATTATTTATTGAAATTCGATGGTCCAAGTGGCTGGTTATTATCATATAGCAGCACCACCTGAAAGCATCATATAGCAGCATCAGCTCATAGCAACTCATCATACAGCAGCAGCAGTAGTGTGCCATTCATCATATACCAGCAGCAGCTCATAGTAATTCATCATATAGCAGCAGCAGGAGCAGCTCATAGCAATTCATCATATAGCAGCAGCAGTAGCTCTTAGCAATTCATCATATAGCAGCAGCAGGATCAGCTTATAGCAACTCACCATATAGCAGCAGAAGCTCATAGCAATTCATCATATAGCAGTAGCAGCTCATAGCAATTCATCATATAGCAGCAGCAGGAGCAGCTCATAGCAATGAATCATATAGCAGCAGCAGAAGCAGCTCATATCAATTCATCGTATAGTGGATCAGAATGAAAATTTGGCAAAAAATCATAGGAGATCCTCACCTTGTTGGATGAGCTCATCCTTCAACAGACCCTTTAAGGCCACGGCCTGGGAGGAGGGGAGGGGGAATAAGGTGCCTTCTGCCGCAGTGTGGCATCAGCCGTAGTTGTGGGGCGCCCGCCGGAGTAGTGCGTTCGACGGACCACAGTGGAGCAGCTGCTAGAGACCATGAGAATGAGGGGCGGCACCAGAGGTAGGAGCAGCTAGGGAGATTTGGTCCTACCCGCATGTAGCCTAGCTGGACAAAGCATCATCGAGGACCAGCCTAGATGGGACTAGCGGTGACGGCTCGGTGGAGGAACCCTAGCGGTGTAGGCAGGGGATCGAGGTAGAGGGAAACGGGAGAGGAGATGCAAGCGGGCAGGGCAATGAATGTTTGCGTGTTTGTTTTTACTTGAGGGTTAGGTGTGACGCAGGTGTGAGCAGTTGCATGTTGATTGTAATATAGGTAGACAACTGAGTCATTTCACTATTCCCCTTCCCTCCAATTTTTAGTGAGCTTCTACCCGAAACAACCCCCTCCAAAGCGAAATAAGTTAAGCCCAAGCCCATAACTCAAAAAATGACTTATTTACATCTTTTATGGCTTATTTTGACAATAAGCTCTGAAAAGGCGGAATAGAACTGGCCCTTAACTTGCAATTCAATTGTGCGTGCAATGATGAATCACTCCATCCTGCTATATAGTGTACATTTAGGGATCATCATACATGGCATAACCTAATACATGTGCATTCCATTGTAGAATCTGGAATATGCAATGTTTATGTTAGTTCATATGTTGCACATGATGTTTAAATGCCCCTTAAATCTGGTCAGTCAAGTGATGGTCTTTAAGCCTCCTTCTTTGCTTCTTTTCTTGATACTCCCTCCTTCCATCTATATAGGGCCTAATGTGTTTTTCGAGACCGCCTTTAACTATTGATAAGACTAATAATACATGAGATGTATAATGTGAAAATTATATCATTGGAAGCTCCTTTCACGTACGAAATTGACGGTATGCTTTGTGTAACTTGCATGTCATATATTATTGCTATAACACTTGGTCAAAGTTAGCCTTGAAAAACGATTAGGCCCTATATAGATGGAAGGAGGGAGTATGTAAGATTTGCTCACACATTTGTTTAATTGCTTGTTTGCATCAGCCAGCCATACCAGGACTGTTTGCTTTGATTACTTGTTGTTCTTGACCTAACACTCTAACAGAGCTTGTCAACGATTTAAACACTAAGGGCTGTTGTAGTGGGGCCTTGTCTAACTCATAGGTGACATAAAGGTTTGGTTGTACACTAAAGTAGGCTCTCCAAGAGTACCTGGAGATCCAGTTCGAAGGTATGCCTAGTTTTTACATAGTGCACACATATCAAATGTTCATTTCATTGTGTGCAAGTTGAAGAGATGTGGCATGTTTCATTATGTGGTGTTGTTTTGTTATAATCTCATCCTTTTTGTGTTGTTCATAGACTGGAAAGTATGCATATTTATCTTCCAAGGAGACGAGTAACTAGTTTGTGTCACCTTGCAAAGGGGGTGCAATGAAGATAAGATTGAGGATTTCCAAGTAAAAGATGTTAGGAAGGAGCCTTGCAAGAGAAGTAGGAGAAGCGCTGAGCCTATTCAACCAGTTAAGGTAAGTCATTGTATCCAACTCAACAGTTCAATTCCTTGTTTGTTTCAGGCATAGTTAATTTTCTCTTTTCAATTGCTTTATTTGTCCTCCGTTAATGAGATGCCCAAACAATGATGCCTGATGTTGGGTACTTGTATAACTATTAGTTGGCATAATTAAAGGTCTTACCATTTAATTACTCTAGCGAAGTGTGCCTGAAGCTTTGAAGTCTATTAACAACCTATTATTGCATGAGGCTCACAATCTAGTTTATACTAGGCTAATGATTGCATAGTTTTGCTTGCTATTGTAGGTTTTTATGAATCCCTCTGCTGTTCATTATGCTCCCTAAGACTTTAATTGAGCTACAGAATGCTCAACTGCTTGCTTACTTATACGCAACATGTTGTCTAAATTTGTAACTTGTCTGTGTTTTGGATTTGCCCCAACATCATGCTCCTCTGGTGAGCTAACAGAGATTTCTGTATGCAGGCTGCACAGACTACCATTTTTATAATTTTTAAAAATATCACCTGCTTATGCTTCATGACGTGTAACATTATGGTTAGTCCTATTTTGCTATGTACAAAATAGTCTGTCTTGTTCGCTTCACTATTGTAACTATATTTTTGCCCTAGTCATGTGTACTTACAGAAACATTTCAGGATGAAGTGACATCAATACAAAGATCTGCAAGCAGTGCGGCATGGCCGTTACCGAATGATTATGGATTGGAATTGGAATGTGCCGATGTTCTCGAGCATCAACTAGAGGTGGCAAGACAACGTGTACATGATTCTCAACGTACAATCAACAAGTTGAGACTGGACATGGAGGTATTAGATGCAGGAGTCATAAAAATGAAACAAGACACTGATGTAACCACGAAGGAATTGGAGATTTTGTAGAGTGAAATTTGTGCTATCTGAATCCGGCCAATCCTATTTTCTGAAGAGATTATAGTTCAAATGGTAAGTTATGTTGATGCGTGTCCATGATGTATGAGCTTTATTTGTCCAGTGTATGTAATTTGCTGTTTGTGTATGCTTTATTATCACTAGTGCCGAACTATAATGTCCAGTCAGTATATTCGGTTGTAAGTTCTTTATTGTATAGTGTAGGATTATTCTACGTTTCTATGCCTTAGAGTTTTTATTGTATAGTGTATGTTTTTTAGAGGCGATAGTATGTCCAACACGCCCAAACATTTCCTCGACGCCATACAAACGAACAAACATGTGTAGTCAAAGTGGGCCTTAATTGGGTTGGTCAAAATAATATTAAGTGGATCCCAAATGATGTGGCCCACTGAAACAATGGCTCTTAGCAGGCTGTTAACAAGCCAAAAGCTCGATAGGGCCGTATAAATGGAAATGGCCCGCGGGCCTCTAGAAGGACGAAATAAATGTCAATTTTGTCTTGGCCCTTTTACTTTACAGGCAGTAAGAGGCCGAAAGTGTTATGGGCCAGAGGAGGCCCAATTTGCGAACTAGGCTTTTAACAGGACGAAAGCCGCATTGGGTTGAAATGATGCCCTATGGAATGTGGGCCCCTAATGGACCTAAAGTCAAAGGCCCAACTGTTGTGCGGGCCGTTAACAGGTCGAGAGAAAAATGGGCTAAGAATTGGCCCATTTACCAAATGGGCCGAGGACAGGCCTAAACTCACAGCGGGCTAGAATTGGCCCAACTACAAAATTGGCCAAAAAATGGCCGAAAGACGTTTTGGGCCATTAACGGTCTGGAACTAGCGATGGGCTGCTAACAGGCCGAAAGAAGCTTGGGCCGCAATTGGGCCTAAAGACGTAGTGGGCTGTTAATGGGCTTAAACTGACGATGGGCTAAAAATTGTCAAATCCAGAATGGGCCTTTGATGTGCCGATTCTGTGTAAGTTGTATGGGTCCTACTTGCATATGGGCCTGAATAAAGTAGGCCTCTAATGGGTCGGCCCGCTTATTTTGATAGGCCTAGTCTTTTCACCGGAATGGGCCTCTATTGGGCCGTGCCATGTGTCCACCTGTCATAGGCGCCTCCTATCCAATGAATGGATGACATCTGTCCCAATGGTGAGTGTAACACCCCCAGTGTCATGCTACAGTAACCCTCTGTAGTCAAACTAATCATTTTTCGAAACAGTGCTTCATCACCTTTGATCAATATCCCATTTGAAATTCCAGTCAATTCAAATTCAAGTGAAGTTTGAAGTTGCTCAAAAGTTGCTCGAAAAATGTTCATCACTTGTCAAAAATTCCATAACAATTATATGTTAAGGAACACAACAACACTTTTGTGCAAAGATGACCATTAGCAATCATAACAGCACCAATTCAGCATTTTTAAATGCTATCCTATTTATGAAAAATAGTAAATGAATTCTTCCGGTCTCCAGAATATTTGTGGCACTGTCTATAATCACCAGGGATTTAATGGGACACATCCCAAATTTTTCTTAAGTGAAACAGTTGACCAAATAATTCCCTTTCTCTCTTTGTTAATAAATAAAGGCATAATATAAAAAAAGGCCAGGTTGCACTGTGCACTTGGCCCAGCTGCGCAACAGTGCAGCCCAGCCCACGTAACCCTGCTGTCCCCTACCTCTGTTCACCGTGGGCTGGGTGGACGCGTGCGCGCCGTTCGTCGCTGCCGATGGCCACGAGGCGGCCATCTGGCGACTCCCCGGCGACCTCAAGTCGCCGACCACCCTCCCTGGAGCAACACTAACCCTAGACACCTCCCAGTTCGCCCCTCTCGCCCAGATCCCATTTTTCCCGCGCACATCTGAGGCTCTGCCGCCATGGCCGTGGTCGCCCTCGTGGCCATCATCCTTCCCACGCCCGTCCGACGTGCCTGTTTACTCCGTAGTCGTACCCTACACCGTCTGCCACCTCGACTTGGAGCTCGGAGCCCCTGCAGCGACCGCGGCGACTTCATCTTCCTCCTCGGCCACCTCGGATCGCCGCCGCCCGTTCATCGCCAACGAGCCTTCCCCGCGCCCGGTTAGCACATCTGCAGGCCCCAAGTGAGCATCACTCTCCTTCCCCTTCCTCCACGCAATTGATAGGGAGCTCTAGCAACCGATCCGTCGTTCGCCAATATGCTCCGCCGCACTCGCTCATCTCCGACGAGGCTTCGGTGGACCAGTGGTCCTGTGCGTGCCTCCATTTGCTTGGTGAGCTCGCGTAGGTGCCATAGGTGCCGAACACCGGTTGTTTTTCCCTCTGCAACGCCGTTCCCAAGCTCGACCGAACTCCGGCGCCCGCTGCGGTTGACGCCGACATCGACACCGTCCGTCCCAGCCCCGACTGAGCCCACGAATGGGTGCGCCCGAGCCCCTGCTTTCGAACGCACCCAAGCGCGCGTAAAACCACGCCCTGCACCACCGTTCGCTCTCACGCCTGACTCCGCCCATCCACTGATGTGCTCGCCGCCGTCACTTCCGGCCACCTCCGGCCACGCCGCCGCCACCACTAGATGTGGCTCGCCGCACTCGTTCGAACGCTACCTCCCGCGCTCGAAATGAGCCACTTTAGCTGTAACCTGACTACCTCCAGACGTGCGCTGCCGCAAAACGTGGTCGCCGGAGTAACTCCGGCGATGGCGTTGACCTGGCGCCACGTGGCCGCCTACTGGGTGACTGACCCGTGGGCACAGGGACCCTATTTGACTAGCTTGACCAAGTCAAGGTGCTGACTGGGCAGCCCAGTGCCACTGACATGTCGGTCCCATGCTAATTAATAGGTTTTATAAATAAATAAATTGTTAATTAATTTGTTAAATAGTTTAATTCACTAATTAGTCACTCACTAGAGGGGTCCACATCCCTAACTAACCCTATTAGTTAGTTTAACCCTTTGTTGAGCTAACAGAGGCTGACATGTGGGTCCCACTGGACCCACAAGTCAGGTTTGACCTGGTCAGTGCAATTGTTGACTGATGACATCACTATGATGTCATGCTGATGCAATATTCCATTTCTGTTACTATAAATAAATCCAAAAAAATGCCTAAAACTTTGATAATTCATAGAAATTAAACCGTAGCTCCGATGAAAATGTTTTCTACGTGAAAGTTGCTCAGAACGACGAGACGAATCTGAATACGCGGTCCGTTCGTCCGCCACACGCACCTAGCATATCATTCCTTTGTCCGAAAATGCCTAACTCCAGGAAAACTTTTCCGGATGTTATCCCCCTTCACTAGTATCGTGTAGCACCATGTTAGAACACCCCTAGTACCGCTTGTTGTCTTGTCATGCATCTGTTTGCTTTGTATTTACTGTTGCTTCCCCCACTTCTCTCCGGTAGACTCCGAGACTGATGCTGCCCTTGTGATCGACTACGTCGGCGATGACACTTCTTCTTTTTCAGCAGAGCTTCCAGGCAAGCAAACCCTCCTTGAGCATTCCGATATCGCCCATTTCTTTCCCTCTCATGCTTGCATTAGAACTGCTACTGCTTTCTGTATGATCCTACTCTGATGCATAGCCTGTTGTTGTTACCTGCTTTTATACCTTACCTATTTATCCTAAACTGCTTAGTATAGGTTGGTTAGAGATCCATCAGTGACCCCCACCTTGTCCCAGTTGCCCTGCTTTGTGTTTGATGACGCGATCATCGTGATCGATGTCTAGGCCCCAACACCGCACATCACCACCCTAGTTGTACGACTCTGCAGAGTTACCATCGAGTGCCGAGGGTGGAACCTCTTACATCACTCCTGATGAGATCTCTGTAGTGTAGCTATACGGTCGAGGTCATCGAGGGTGATTTCCTCCTTAACCACTTCCGTTATGGCTCTGTTGTGCAACCCCTCAAGTGTGAACCTCGAGGGTGTATCCTCTTACGTTCACCTTGATGATAACATCGAGTGGAATTCTCCGGGGGTGATTCCTCGGGTTTTCCCCTTGGTGTTAGACGCACAGTTACTATGGTTACTATGACCTTACATTGAGCCATGTTACTAAAGACGGGTCGACCCTGAGGGGTACCCGCGCGAGCTTAATAGCGAGTGATGTGGAGTCGGGTTGACCTGGAAGGTGCCCGGAAGATACTTACGAGGCGTGGCCGGGCATTCTTAGCCCTTGCCGCAAGTACTCGAGACGGGGCGACGGGGTCACGTCGATCGCGAGTCTTTGCTCGTTACCGCGCGTTCCTAATCCACTACGATTTGGATATTTGATCCAAGGGGCCTCTGGCCTGATAGCACTAACCATCACATGGGCATAGTATGGGCGTTCTGCGTCGTATACATCAGCCAAAGCTTAATAGACGTCAGCGACTGAGTGGCGCACGCCGGGTTGGACTGGTAAGCACCTACCTTGTTGAAGGAGGTAGCTACGTCTGCTCACCGGCCGCGTACGCAACGTGCAGGAGTTCCCAGGGACATGGCCCATGACCCCTGGGGGCATAGATTTAGTCCAACGTGCTGGCCTCTCTATTAAGCCTAGGTCGGGTTGCGGCGCATTGTTTGGCCGAGGCCGGGCATGACCCAAGAAAGTGTGTCCGGACGGAGTTAATCGAGCATGGTGGGTAATTTGGTGCACCCCTGCAGGGAAGAAAACATCTATCGATAGCCTGTCCTACAGTAACGGATACTTGGAGTTGTATCCCGATCGATACAACTAGAACTGGATACTTGTGATCAGAACTGGATGGTGATGATAATTGGAATGTGTTGACACTTGGATAGTATGGCTCTGGGATTGCTTTCTCGTAGGGAATCGAGAAAGGATCTCTGGCCGAGGTTGATAACACTTCTACTACTTTACTTTATGCTACTCTATTCCCTCCGGTTGCTGCAAGATGGTGGTTTCCAGAAGATGCTAGTCTTCGATAGGCTAGGCTTTCCCCTTCCCTTCTGCATTCTACAGTTTAGTCCACAGATACAACCCATTCCTTTGATACAGATGCATACTTAGTTTAGATCTGATGTAAGTCTTGCGAGTACTTTGGATGAGTACTCACGGTTGTGTTGCTACTTCTTTTTCCCCATACCCGATTGTTGTGAGTAGATGACGGATCCCAGGAGCCAGACGACGCCACTTATGACTACTACTACCCGAAGGATGCCTACTACTACGTGAAGACCGCCGACGACTAGGAGTAGTTAGGAGGCTCCCAGGCAGGAGGCCTTGCCTTTTCGATCAATGTTGCTTTTGTGCTAGCCTTCTTAAGGCAAAACTTGTCTAACTTATGTCTGTACTCAGATATTGTTGCTTCCGCTAACTCTTGTGTATTCGAGCTTATGTATTCGAGCCCTCGAGGCCCCTGTCTTGTAATATAAAGCTTGTATTATTTTAATTTATGTCTAGAGTTGTGTTGTGATATCTTCTCGTGAGTCCTTGATCTTGATCGTACACATTTGCGTGTATGATTAGTGTACGGTCAAATCGGGGCGTCACAGTGAGCCAACACATGTTTCCTCTGGCCAATGACAATTTTACACGTGGAAAATACTCATTGGTCCGGGCTGTTAACGGGCTATCGGATCCAAAACCGGACCCGATAGCTTAACGGCGACCCGTTACGGTGGATGCCACGTGTCGGTCACCCTTGACGAAAGCACTTCCATGATGCGTGATTTATCATCATGGAAGTGGACACTTCTGTGATGATGATTTTGGTAATGTCATGGAACACTTCTATGACAGCACAGGTATGACTATCTTAATCCTGTCATAAATTTGTCATGGATGTACATGCATGACAGAAAACGTGACCTACTGTGACAAACACGTATCATCACGGAAGTGTATTTTTTTGTAGTGTTGTTGTCGAAGACCGGAGATGAAATGCCTTGCCTATCCATCACAAGATTCGAGCAAACATGAGTGGAAGAAAGGAGAGAACTATACCAAATGTACCTTGACCGATACTGAAAATGGATCAATGATCACTCAATGATGTAACAGGGAAATAGCCCAATTGGTACCAATCTCATCAATTTCTCACACCTACACAAGTAAGGCTTATGGTGGATCTCGGTGAGGATAGTGGCACAAAAATTTGATGCAAAATGTTAGCAAGAGTCAATAATGTTGAAAGAGATTCACAAATTCGCAAGTGTAACAAGTAGACCAATAGCAAAGAATGGCACACGGAAACGCGCACACAGATAGATAAATGGGGTCGCGCAACCAAGTAATGAGCTCAAAATGTAGAATCCACGAAAAAGCTCTTGTTGCACAACTCTAGAGAGACGCTAGCACGATTGCTCAATAGGCGGATACAACACTTGTGCACAACCTATAGGAGACAAAAATGCAATGACTTCTATCCCAAGTATGTTATGTATATGATGTTCCCGGTGTTTCTCTCAAGATGATCCAAGATGATTGGATGTGACAATCTTATGTGCAATGTAGTAAGATGTTATGGCTCTTGCTTACAAGCTCTTTGCTCTTTCTCTTTTGCTTAAAATCTTATTCTTGTTTATTCTTTTTTTGTATGGCCACTATGAAAAATGCATAAACCAAGATAGCAATTGTGTATATGTGGGAACAATCTTGTGGCACACGAGATGATATGATGATACCAATATGAGATGCTATGTATGCAATGGAAGGTGTAGATCAATGATCACTAATGTGCACAAGTAACATTGCCAGCAATACTCAATGACTAGTCTCGATAGGCAAGTGACGCAAAATGGGCTAGGAGTTATCAATGCAATTGCAAGAGGAATATACAATGGTGTCATCGAGGTTACCATCCTTGGCGATGATGAGTGGCGGTGTTCTTGATGTAGAACTGTTCCTAATTAGCTGAAACACCATAGGAAATGGAAAAACCGCGAACTCAAAATCTCAAAGGCAAATGCCAAAACGGTGGTAGCGGGAAAGCGGTGGTGGTTGCGGAAGTGTAGGTGGAAACCCGGTCAAAATGGGTTAAGCACCGTCCCTAAGTAGCTGAAACCCCTTGGGAGACCCAACTCACAACATAAACAAAATTGGTGTTAAGTTGCGGTGGCAGAATTTTATGGTGGGCAAGCCTATGCAGAAGTTATGGTGGTGGTTGATGAATAAGCAACCATCCCTACGTAGCCTAAACAACTTAGGAGACTCGAATCACAACTCAAACAACCTTAAATGCTAAGGGGAACAAAATTGGTTAGGTTGCGGAAGGCTATGGTGGTTTTGCGGAAGATATGGTGGAAGACTTAGGCAAAGATGCCATAGTTGCAAAATTTTGATGGAGTCAAATGATCATGGTAGTATTTCTGTGGTATGGGGGATGTCAAGAGCTACCAAATGAGCTAAAGAACGTCAAAATCGGACTCGGGATGAATTAGTTATGGTTAAAACGGTGAAACACCAAAGGCTGAAATGCCAGGGGCCGGACATCCGGGGGTTTGGCCGGAAATCCGGGACCTGATGTCCAGAACTGCACGCGAATTGCGCTCCAGGAGCCAGATTTTCGGGCCTACGGGCCGGATGTCCGGGGGGCCAGATGTCCGGGGCTACGGGCTGAATCCAAATCCAAGGATGAACTCGAGGAACTCGGTTTTGGGGGTGGAATTGATGATTTTGGGGGCAAAATTCGAGAGATTTCATGGATGGAAAGTGGGGAAACTTGGGAAGATGCTAGATCCACTCGAAACCAAGCAAATCCATGGATCAAATTCAACAAAACATCGTCAAACCAACAAATCACAAAAAAATTGGGGGCTATTTTTGGTGGGGATTTTCGAATTTAGGACGAAATCAAGCAAAAGAAGGCTAGAAACGTATGGGGGATGCTACAAATTCGTGATCAACGTGGCTCATCATAACAAGATGATGTAGGGTGCAACCCTAGATGGCCGATCTTTCATGAAAGGAGCGGATCCCGCAATGAACACGAAGAACAGGAGGAGAAATCATGGGGGAAAACACAAGAGAAACACTCAAACCAACAAGATTCAGTCACACGTATGCTAGATCCTCGAAACACAAAGAGATACATGATCCAAATCCAACAAAGGATGATATATAGGTAACTACTTCTTCTCCATGAGGAGGTCTTGAGGTCTTCCGGTTAGGGGTCTTGAATCCAAGGTGGATCTTCTCCGAAGAGGCGATAGTCTCTCTCGCTGGAGTAGATCCAGATGGATGAGTGAGGCTCTATCTCACATATGAGCTATCACAACACTAACCCTAGCTAGGAGGAGGTGGAGGAGTATATATAGGCCTTAGCCACGAAGGGTTAAGTGGGAGAGGATACAGGGGCTCTTAGCCCATTCTCTACGCACAAGCAGGGGCCAGATGTCCGGGTTGGGGGCCAGATGTCCGGCAGCTCACGAAGAGCCAGATGTCCGGGCTGGAGTTTCCCGATTATTCTGCTCTCAGGATATAGCGTGCGCCGGATTTCCGGGCAGGCGCCGGATGTCCAGCTCGTCGCGGGGCGCCCGATGTCCGGGGGTCGGCCAAATGTCCGGCCGATGTAGAGTCGCCTATCATCCTTCTCTCTCTAGTCTTCCTTTGGTTGGTGGCGCCGGATGTCCGGGCTCCTATCCGATGTCCGGCAGCTGTAGCTCCGCGGCGACTCCACTTGAGGCACTTATTGATCCGCTTCCATGTGGACTTGTCCTATGCTTCGAGCATCTCCGTGGTCGTCTCCTCAGTTCCTAATCACAAATCTCATCTCCTTGGAATTTATATTATTTGCCATTTGCCTCTCGTTTTCATCTCCCGCACTTCACAAAAATTTGCCTTTTATTCACCTTCTTTTTCGTTCGCCCTTTTTCTCGTCCGATCTTTTGTTTTCTCTTGTTACCATGTGCCTTCTATTTGCTTGCATCTTTGCTTGCTAAAAATATATTTATATGGATCCTCATCCACCTACTAATCTTTTTAAAAGATCCAATTATGATGAACCAATTGCTAGTGATTTGAGTGCACTAGATTATATTTATGAAGTTTTTCTTGAGATTCGTGAATCTGAAAATTGTGATGAAGAAATTTATAAAGTGATTCATGATAGCTCCTTGAATGAAAAGCATGATTGCAATGATTTCACTATAAATTCTATTATTGTCAATTGTGCTAATGATATGCAAAACCCCAAGTTTGGGGATGCTAATTTTAATATTTCCACTACTTATTGCAATGATCATGATTAGGGTGATTCTTCTTATGATCTTGAAAATTTATTTATGCCTCATGATGAATATGCTATTGATATTAATGTTTGCAATACTATTGAAAGTGGGTTTCGAAGAGTGTCAACTTTAGATAAAAAGAATCCCACATATTTGAAGAATGTTCAATCTTATGAAAATTTTGGCAAAAGTGGGTTCAGAGAGGTCATTACTTTATTTGATGATAATCTCACTATATTGGAAGAGTGTCAACTTTGCGTGCATTGGATCATGAAGAGAAAATTTTCTATGATAGATATATCATTGGATTTGATTATGATCTTACATGTAATTATTATGAGAGAGTAAAATATGATTGTAGAAATTTTCATGTTACTAGATTACCTCTCGTTATGTTGAGCTTGTCTATGTTTTATTTCTCTCCTATGCATATGCTAGATACTTCTTGCCTTGATAATTTGTTTGCCTATAAGATTCCTATGCATAGGAAGTATGTTAGACCTAAATGTGTTTGTCACATGTTTTATGATGCTCTCTTTGTGTTTCAATTATCATCTTTCATGTGAGCATCAAGGAAATCCTATGCCTAGCTAGGGGCATAAAAGGATAGCACTTGTTGGGAGGCAACCCAATGAATAAAATTTTTATTTTTGTCTTATTATTTCTATTCTTGAGTGTTTGCACAATTATGCTACTGTTATGATTTTTTGTGTGTTTTAATTAGTGTTTGTGCCAAGCAAAGCCTTTGGGATCACGTCGGGTGATAGTTGATTTGATCTTACTGAAAAACAAAAACTTTTGCGCCCAAGGAAATAATTTTAGTTTTGAACAGTAGCACAATACAATACTGATTGTTTTTGCAGAAGATTAGTATACAAATTTCACTAATTTTTCAAAAAAATTAGAGTTATAGAAGTATTCGAAATTTCCAGATTGCTATAGACTGTTCGGTTTTTGTCAGATTCTGTTTTCTTTGTGTTGTGTGCTTGTTTTGATGATTCTATGGTTTCTTTGAAGTGTCTTTGCCATAACAAAGTTGAAATACAGTAGATATAATGCAAAAATAAAATATGAATGGGTTTGCAACATTACTTATAGTAGTGATTTGCTTTCTTATACTAACAAATCTCGCGAAGGTTTTGTTGAGTTTTGTGTGATTGAAGTTTTCAAGTTTTGGATCATATTACGATGGATGAAGGAATAAGTATTAGCAAAAGGCTAAGCTTGGGGATGCCCATGCCACCCAAAGATAATATTCAATAAGTATCAAGCAACTAAGCTTGGGGATGTCCCCGAGTGGCACCCCCTATTTCTTCTAACGACCATCGGTATTTTACTTGAAACTATATTTTTATTCGTCACATATTATGAGTTTATCTTGGAGCATCCTGTATGATATGAGTTTTTCTTGTTTTGCTTTATATTTTTAGTCATGAATCCTTGCTGGACACAACTATTTGAGAGAGCCAAAATTATGCTATGACTTGTTAGAATTGCTCTCTACGCTTCACTTAAAACCTTTTGAGTTATGGAATTGCTCAATGCTTCACTTATATGTTTTTGAGCATGGTGTGCTTTAGTATTTTTGAATAAATGCTCTCATGCTTCACTTAGATTTATTTGAGAGTTAGTAATTTTTTAAGAAATTCTCTCTTGCTTCACTTAAATTATTTTGAGAGAATAAAATTTTATGCTCATGTTCTTCACTTAGATTTGTTTTGGCTTATTAAAAGCAACACATGAAACTAGTTCCAAAGTGATAGATATCTGAGGCGGATATAACAAAAACTTTCATGAATATCATTGGACAAAATAAACTTGATTCTTTGTAATAGTTTTGAGATATGATGATAGTAATATGTGAGTCATGTTGATGAATAATTATGCTTTAGTAAGAATATTGGTGTTAAGGTTTGTGATTCCCTATGCAAGCAAGAAAGTTAATAGTTATGCAATGAAATTACATCCTACTTGTGGTGCATTATTTGGTGTTAATTATGCTTGATGCTCGCTTATGAGATTTTTAATTTCTTGGTTGGATGCTTCTCAATCTTTTGCTAGCCTTCATTTGCACTAAGTATGATCACTACGTGTGCATCCAAAATCCTTTAAACCAGTTTTTGCCACATGAGTCCACCATACCTACGTATATGCGGTATTATTTTTCCGTTCTAAGAAAATTTGTATGTGCCATCTCTAATTTTCAAAATAAACTTCTCTTTTGTGTGCTCGTACCGCTCATGAAACGGTAGGGGGTAGCTGATGTATTTCCATGCCAGATGTGTTATTCTCAAGATGAGTGTTTATTCACTTGTCATTCCACGAGAGTACGGCAAAGTTATTAGGGATGCCCAGTCCCGAAATAAAAAATGAATTTACTTTATGTTGTCAAATAATAAACTCCTTGGAAAGTGTTGGTATGGAAGGCACCCGTGGATACGATTAGCCATGGAAAGTCAAAGTATGGTGGAAAAAGGAATAAACTTCATTTTGTATTTGGGAACCTCCTATGATATATCTAGCATGGAAAGTATTGGGAACTACTCGATCATTTTCATTAACAGGAAAAGCACGCCACCCAAAATGTTTTATCTCTATATTTTTCGCTTTGAGATCTGGCACCTCTACAAATCGCTACTTCCCTCCACGAAGGGCCTTTCTATTTACTTTATGCAATTTTTATTTTTACATGAGTCTCCATCTTCTCTTATAAAGCACCAACTAAGGGGCACTATGATCGTACTTGAGCATTGGGTGTAGTTAATATGCGAGTGTGTTTCATGAATAGATCAATAATTGAGCATAATGGGCTAGGGATAACTTGCTTTAGCGTTGATATTTTGAAAGACATTGTTGCTTGTTGATATGCTTGAGTATTAAAGTCCTCATGTCAAAACTGGACTATTGATTTGAACCATATAAAAGTCCAAATGTCCGTGCTATAAAACAAAGAATATGTGATGAATATGTTAGGCAGCAGTCCACATCAAAAATTCTGTTTTTATCATTTACCTACTCGGGGACGCGCAGGAATTAAGCTTGGGGGTGTTGATACGTCTCCAACGTATCTATAATTTTTTATTGTTCCATGCTGTTATATTATCATTCTTGGATTGGATGTTTTACAGTCAGTTTATATCATTTTTTGGGACTAACCTATTGACATAGTGCCAAGTGCCAGTTGCTGTTTTTTGCTTGTTTTTTACATCGCAGGGAATCAATATCAAACTGACTCCAAATGCAGCGAAACTTTTTGTGGATTTTTTATGGACCAGAAGACACCCAATGGGTCAGAGAAGCACCTGGGGGTGCCCCGAGGGGGGCACAACCCACCAGGGCGCGCCTGGGCCTCCAGGCGCGCCCAGGTGGGTTGTGCCCACCTCAGTGGCCTCCCGCACCGCCTCTTTGCTCTATAAATACCACAATATTCAAGAAACCCTAGGGGAGTTGACGAAAATCAATTCCAACCACCACAAGTTCCATAAACCACAAATCCAATCTAAACACCATCACGGAGGGGTTCATAATCCTCATTGGTGCCTCTCCGATGATGCGTGAGTTGTCCTTTGTAGACCTACGGGTCCGTAGTTAGTAGCTAGATGGCTTCCTCTCTCTCTCTCTCTCTCTCTTGATTCTCAATACAATGGTCTATTGGAGATCTATTTGATGTAACTCTTTTTGCGGTGTGTTTGTTGGGATCTGATGAACTTTAAGTTCATCATCAGATCTATGTTTTTATCCACGGAAGTTATTTGATTCTTTTGATCTCTTATATGCATGATTACTTATAGCCTCGTATTTCTTCTTCAAATATTTGGTTTAGTTAGGCCAACTAGATCCATTTTTATTGCCATGGGAAGAGGTGCTTTGTGATGGGTTCGATCTTACGGCGCTTGATCCTAGTGAAAGAAGGGGAAACAACACGTATGTATCGTTGTTATTAAGGATAACAAGATGGGGTCTATTTCTACATAAATAGAACTTGTCTACATCATGTCATCGTTCTTATTGCATTACTCCGTTTCTCCATGAACTTAATACACTAGATGCATGCTGGATAGCGGTCGATGTGTGGAGTAATAGTAGTAGATGCAGACAGGAGTCGGTCTACTAATCTTAAACGTGATGCCTACATAATGATCATTGCCTGGATATCGTCGCCCAACAGTAATTTGTTTACCCACAGTTGCAATTTTCTCGAGAGAAGCCACTAGTGAAATCTACAGGCCCCGGGTCTCTTCTTTATTATATTTGCCTTCGCGATCTATTTTTATTTGCTTTTTTTAGATCTATTAATCCAAAAACCCAAAAATACCTCACTGAATTTTATTTTCTTTTATTTGCATTTATAGATCTATCAAAAAAATTATCCTGTCTACTTGCCAATTTCTGGCGCCGTTACCCGAAAGGGATTGACAACCCCTTTAATACATCGGGTTGCGAGTATTTGTTATTTGTATGCAGGTGTCGTTCATGTAGTGTTGCGTGGTTCTCCTACTGGTTCGATAACCTTGGTCTCATCACTGAGGCAAATACCTACAGTAGTTGTGCTGCATCATCCCTTCCTCTTTGGGGAAATACCGACGGAGTTGAAGCCGCATCAGGCATCATCAAAGATAATTCATAAATATTCCTTTTCTCATTCTGCCTTAAGTGGATTTTTGAGAAGGAAGTATCATTTATCTTTTCTTGATTGACCTCAAACTTTTCGGACACCTTTTCATGTCCGTATCATTGCCCCATGCCGAAATTTAACTTAATTTTCCTAGTGAACCTTCCTTAGAAAATTTCCAAAGTTCATGTCTAAGGGAAGTCTTTGTGAAGGAAGTACAAGCTAGGATAATCCAAATGAGTTAAAATTTTGCAAGGTCCTTCATATGATCAAATCATCACTCTCCTCAAGATTTTGGCTCATGTCATCACTCTATGTGAGATCAGCATCAAATCTTGGTTTCTGGTCAGATTTCCAGATTGTGAAGCAACTATATTTTATATTGCTTCATTTTTGCTAAAATTTTACTAGGACATTATCCTATCCATATCAACTCTCTCCACAAATTTTTGGCTCATTTTATCTAGCCAACTTTCCTCAGCTATTTTTCCTAAATTATATCTAGAGAGCTGCATTCTGAAGCAAGTACCATTTTGGTATTTCCAAATGGCATGAAACTTTTACAGTAGCTTCATATCATCAAATAACTCACCTCCTCTACAATTCAGCTCAATACAACTTGATATGTGAGTGCCACTTCATTGTTTGCATTTCTGTACAGAATGGTGGTTTGTATAGCAAGTGCCACTTCCTTCATCTTAATGAGCTACAAATTTGCAGAGATGCTCATATTAGTGAGTAATCACACCTTGACAAAGTTGCGAGTCCATTTGTAAGCCCATGAGTCACAGGAAGCAACAAACACCTTGTTGTGCATTTGGTTTCTTGCTCCCTGTGATCACACCAGTGCCAACTATGCTTGGTTTCTTCTTCTTTGGCAACTAGCTCTGCCTCCCTTGTCTCCTCAACATAAACTGGCTGACCACCGTGCACTGTGTGCACTAGTGCACGTGGTGACCACCGCTTTGGCATGTCATGGATGTGGGCTGCGTGTCGTTTGCTTTGGGACCCTCCTTGGCTCATCGTTCTCGCGATCCCCACCATGTCCAACAGCTCCACCATGCCGCCTTAGCCCCCCTAGAACCCTCTCCCCCTCCTGCAGCTCGCTCGCTGGCGCTTGTCACTGCGCGCCCATGGACGAACTGTAGCCGGCCGTCATCTTCCTCCTCTGGCTGTTTCTTTCCCGTGCTCCTCGACCTCTTCTTCCCCGTGAGACTGCCCTATGCTCCTCCCCATCGCCTTCCGTCCATCGTGTAGGTGTGCACACGCGTATACGCGGGCATGCCCGAGCCCCAGCCATGCGTTCGCGGCGGCACCACATCGCCCGGCTATATATAGCCCACCCCGCGTCCCCTCGACCTCACTAGCAGCTCCACCATCCTCCATTACCCCTCCCTAGCTACTCACCCGAGCATGGGAGCTCTTCCTCGGCCTCCATCGCCGCCACGGCTGCCGCCCTTATCTCCTTCGATTCCGGTGAGCTAGGCCTCCCCTCTCTTTCTCTCCACCTCCAGAGCCCATCTCTATCTTCAGCGGACCCGTCCAGCTCCTCGCCTCGATCTCCGGTGGCCCAAATCCCTCTGTCCACCATCGCCCATCGCCGCCGTCCGCCATGGCAGTCGCCCCCCTCAGCCAAACCATCCTCATTGGCCGTGCCCTATGCCACTAGAAGCGCAGCTCCATGCTGAGCTCTCCGGTAGGTCGGCCGGCGAGAACCATGGCCAGAGCTGCCCGGAATCCTCGCCGGGGCCGGCCGGCTGCATTCTTCCCCTGTGCCGCATCGGGAAGAAGAAGGAAGAGGAGGGAGGAGAGAGAGCCGGTGGGACCCACCTGTCATCGACCCAGAGCCCGGCCCCTCCACTGCCAGGCTGGATAAGTGGACACGACTTTCACGGAATGTGTTTTCTGTGCAGTGAAAGCGTATTTCCTTTGAAGGCGTGATCTGTTAAACCATCCAAGGACCTATTTGTAGAGTTCATTTTACATATTGGTCCCTGAGTTTCATCTAGCTATATCTTTTCAACCACAACTCCAAATGAGGTGATTCCAAAGCCTACTTCTTCGTCTCTTAGATCCCTATCCGTTGGTATCACTTTTACTAGGTGGTCCCACTTTGGAAATGACCATTTTGCCCTTGCCCTTATCTAGCCCCCTCTGGGAGAGAACTGTTTCAGGAAAATCTTTCTGCAATCCTTCTGCACTTCTTCCCGGAGACCTCTTCATTCCCAGGCAAGCCACGACAGCCACTTGCTTGATGGCCATGTAGTAGCCATGGTTTTCAACTTGAATATTTAAATATTGTGTGTTGGTTAATACTTTGTGAATGCTTTATATATGCTTGTGAATCCATGCTTATCTTTATGTGCTTTGCACCTATTAGTTAAATGATTACCTGCTGATGTTATTATCATGTTTTGTTATGCTATTATTTCGTGATGCTAGTGGTCAGGCTATGTTCTTATGTAGTGTTGTTATTGTGTTATTCATTGCTATGCCATTCTCTTGTGCATCTAGTAGAGTAATGCTTTATTGTTATTCATGTTAAATGGTTATGTTGCTCATACATGTTCATGATGATATCCTCCTCATACGCATGTCGTTGCATCATGCTATTTTATTATTATGGCTTAGCTCATTAACATTCAAGTTAAACCAGGATGTAATCAAACTTGAACATATGTTGGCTAAGTCATAGTGCCATCGAAACCGAACTGACCAGTGCAACCACCTTTGCCTTTATGGGAAGGCCATGATTGCGTCTATTGTCATGCCTCTCGCTGGTGCCTCCAAGTAGGGAAGGTTATACAAGAGTGCTACCCTAATCCGGTAGGCCGGTATAAGCCTTGTGTGCCCGAGTTGTATGGATCCATTGTCCCCGTTTGGGACAGTTTTGTTTTGCCACAACAGTGGCTGTTGGGTGTCACGAGGTGACATCGGGGCCACCCATGACTTAGCCCAAAGGGGAGTTTGTTGGAGTGGCCGGGGGAGTGTCATCGCGATAGATCGGTTTTGTCGGAACATTGTTGGTCCACCTGAATGGGAGTACGAGGCCATGGGTTCTGTGGTGTGGGTATAGTGTGCTAACCTCTGCAGAGTGTTTAATCTATCGATAACCGTGCCCGCGAATAAGGGCTCAGTTCATAGTAGGTAACACTATGAGTCAACAATAATAATAACCTAACTTAATAACAACCCCGGTTCGATGAGGAAAGAAGTTAGTTAATCTTTATGTGGTCACGGGAGGATCACGATTATATTCTTGATATTGATGAGGTGATCTTGTGAGGATCACGGTGGTATTTTTTTATTGATAAGGTGATCTTGTGAAGATCCTAATGGTATTCTTGATAATGATTGAAGTGATCCCGTGACCATGATGGTAATTAAGAATGGCATATATTTGGTGGTTACGCGGTAGCCCCAAACAGAGTAAGTGATATTTGTTTCATGTTGCATGCTAGTACCATCATTGTTCATGTCTCGAGTAATATGTTCAAGCCATGTTGAAAATGTTCTTGCAGTATCATGTTCATCTTATACATGCCATGTTGTTCTAGTTCTATCATGCTCGTGCTTGTTTAACCTGTAAATGACATGCTATTGTTTCTCTAGATTTCTTTGGTTGTTGTGAGCTTACAAGTACATTCACTGTACTGACCTGGTGTGTCATGCCAGTTTGCAGGCCATGCTTTTTCTACTTACTTGTTTATTGTGGATCCCTTGTTGGCGAGCTAGGATAAGCATTCCAGCCAGAGTCCCTACGGAATGGAGTCCATCGCTGTCGTCGTGTTCTGCTGCTAGAAGTTATTCCACTGCTATGAGTTGTTCTCCTGCTAGCATAGAGCAACCTTGGTAGGCATAGTGTCGTCGTGCCGATGTAATTGCTAGTTATATCAAAATCCTTGTATCCTAGAGTATTTGTAATAAAGAGTTGATTTGTTCTATGCCTAGCAGTGCCGTATTCGAGAAGACTTGATCTCTGGGCTGGAATACGGGGTGCCACAAATAGGTGAGGTTGCTCCTTTGTGAGTCCTTCATGGGTGTGAACCCTTAGTGGACTCGATTCCTCCATGGAATATCGTAACCAAGATCTTCGTGATCTTAAATCCTCCAAGCATTGAAGCCTGAATCAACGTGGACATACGACGGCATCACCTTTTGGAACCATGGGCCAAAAATTTACACCGCATCAACTTGCATTTGCGATTCTCTCAAACTCTACGATGTACATTACTTGGACTTGCATATCTTTACTTCCGCTACTTGTACTCTAAAATTACATTTTTAGAGTGCTATCATATTGCAAGCTAAGTTTACATCTACGAAGAATTAAAATTGAAAAATAGTCATTTAAATTTTGCTAGTAGTCTATTCGCCCCCCTCTAAACATACTTTCGATCCTACAGTTGTCTGTTCAAAAGTCTAGGCTTTAATTAATTAATTAACTAAATGATGATGATTATTATATATATCATATTTAATTAAATGAAGCAATTAATTATATATAGTATACTACACTCGATTAAAATTAATGAGATCAGATATATTAACCAACGATGTGTATTTTGTTGGAAATATTCCCTAGAGGCAATAATATTTGTATTTTTATATTTCCATATTCATAGTTAAGAGTTTATATTCTATGCTATAACTGCTATGATCCTGAAATATGCGATTCAGTGGAAAACTAATATGCACATGTGGAATGATAAATACTAAATAAAAGGTACCTAGTCTCGTCTCTAAGACTAGCTCAAGTGTTGTTGGTGATCACATTTTCCGGATCTTAGGATATCGTCAAGTGTAACGATGATCCTAAAACTACATTGAAATTATGACGCTGGAAGAACGATCATATTGAACTGACCCAAACTTGTTTGTTGCGAATTGGATTAATATCGTCTGTATTCATGTGATATTGCTTCTTAGACCATGACAGTATCATAGTCACTTCTTCCATACCTTGGGCTTTAGGGTTGCTCAAAAGTCACATGTAACACGGTGATCATAACGACAACTTACAGGTTCATCTAAAAATTTGACAAGGGACTAGATAGCTCGAGAGTGGGATTTGCTCCTATGATGTAGAGATATTCTTAGGGCCCTCTTGGTGTGACGGCATCAATCATTGTCTGGCCGTACACATGTGACTTCGTCACGGGGATGCCGAAACACAATAACGAGAACGAAGAACAAAACCGGTAACGAGGATTTTGGTATAGTGAGCATGGTGATGACTCAGGAGGATACCGATGCATCCCGGGTTTTGTGAAGTATCTCTAAGTAAAGGGAATATCACATAATAACCAAATATTCACTCGAATATCATTCGTGTGCTCAAAGGGACCAATATGGACGTCCACGGTCCCGCTGTCGGTCATTGAACGAATGGTTTCATTCATGTCTATGAGTGACCGAACCACAAGCTGAAGGAAATCACGATATTCTAAGTGTTAGTTGTACGGGAGTCATGATAATATATCTGTGGAATTATTTCATGAATATTCGGAATAGTTTTGAGAGGATCCAGAAGCGTTTTAGGGTCACCGGAAGGGTTTCGGTGAGTATCGGGTAATACATGGTATTACCGATAAATTATATTTAGGTGGGAAAGGTTTCTAGAGATGTTAGTGTGTGTGTGTGTATAATGGTCTAGGAGTATTTAGAACATTTTATATTTAATTGAAATATAAACCGGCTTAAAAAGGCCAAGAGGTGGAAGGCAACTTGGGCCAAAAAGGGCCAAGTGGGAAAAGTGCCTCCTTCCCTAAGGAAAGAGGTTGAATTGGACAAGGGGGAGGAATCCCCCTTCCCCTCCTAGGCCGGCACCCCAAGGGGGGAACTTCCCCCATTGGCGGCTGCCCTCTCCTTCCCCTCCAACCTATATATACATGGGGATTTTTCTATTTTGAACATACAAATTTTGGAGCTTCCTCTAGTTCTAGCTGGTCCTAGTTGATCAATTAGAGCTAGGATAATCCAATTTTCCTCATAATTAGAAGTCCATTGTGGTTCTAATCTCCTCCCTATAATTCTTCAGCAATGATTAGCTCTGAGCGGTGAAGCGCTGCCGGATGATGAAGGCTGCACACTTGCAACCATGTAGAGAGGTCGTGCTTTCGGTCTTCAGTTCGAGGGACTGTTCGTGGGCGGTACGAGGGATCGTTCATGGATGGTTCGAGGGAATCCAAGTACGATCCACACTAATACGTTCTTATTCCGTTGCAACTCAGTGATGGTAACGATCGTGATCCCAACCCATTATCCATCTTCATATGGATCTTGGGTGATTGTAGGTGCGATTTTTTTTTGTTTTCTAGTACGTTCACCAACATATTCTATATTTGATTGCATTATCAAATGTTGAAACAAAACCTATGCACTGCTAGGAGCACATGTTGTTGGGCCCGTGCGCTAAATGTCGACGAAGGTGTTTCATTTGGTTTTCTGTATTCTGCTCTACTTTCTTTCTCTATCATAGAGCTCAACACGAGTTTCAGTGTGAGACATCTCAAGTCTCAAGTTTGAACCATATAGTCTCTTCTAGGAATGTGAAAAATATGAGCCATCCGGCTTCTTTGCTAATGGGTTGGGTGCCTCGAGAAGGCTCAAATGGGGTGTAAGACTAATTTCAATTTGGGCTCCAATTTTGTTCGCGTCATGGGGAGGACGAATGGAGGAGAATCCAAGTCAAGAAAGATAGAGGATTCGAGCACAGACCCTTGGGCCTTGAAATGCGTGTGTGCATGGTGCGATAGAGTTACACCCATGAGGCAGTGCCCGGGCCCTAAGGAGTCATAAGGGGACACTAGCAGGACCCGCCCCTCCCTCAGTGAAACATTTCCCTGACATTATGAGTCAAAAGAGAGATGGAGCATTAGGAGTGTATGGACCAGGTGCATGATGTAGGGTGTGGAGAGCGGCCCTAATATCTAGCTCATGGAGATCAGTGTCCTAGCTCATTGCGTTGGGATTAACCACATTCAAATGCATTATGATTAGGTGGACCCCGGAGCTACTATTGGTGAGGATGGGAAGGAAGATATATAGCGACACAAGTGGGTGCCATGTTGAAATATTGGACTTTGACTTTTAGGGATCTTGAACCATGCTTACAGGGTCAGGGGCATGTGATATTTTTTTCCTCCCACTGTAACGCAACAAGTTTGCTAGTGATTACTAACATAAAGAGCATATAATCTCAGTTCGCCCACTTCCTCATACGCATGAGCTCGCGGCAGCTACCAAAACCAAAAAAGGAGCAGTTGTTTCTTGATACGGTTTCAAATCACTTTCTTAGACTCCTAGCTACTAACTTTAATGGTACACCTGAATCATGTGTGTGTGTGTGTGTGATTTTTTACCCCTCGGAAAATAAAGGATGTAACTAGCGTACATCAACTCATATTGATCCTTGGAGCAAACGTATGCTTCGCAGGGCAAAGGGAGGATCGAGCGAACTGTTTTGCTCAGTGGAGAAAAGGGAGCTCCTATTCAGCGTGCCAGGCGCCGAGAGAAAGGTGCAAAGTGCAACCCCCGTGCGCCCTAATGGGTCGGCCCATGTGCGGCGCAACAAACGTGAAGCCCCTTCGTTTTTGCTTTTCTTTTTTCTGTCTTAAGTTTTTCCTTTTTGAAAATAATCCAGGATTTCATAAAAGTTGCAGATTCTGAAAATGTTCGTGAATAAAAAAATGTGCATGATTTGAAAAAAATGTTCATGAAATGATAAATGCTTGCAGATTCAAAAAATGTTCATGAATTTCTAAAAAAATATTCCTGAATTTCAATAACTGTTCCCAAATTTTAATAGTGTTCGTCGGTTCAAAGTAATTGTTCACGTGTTCCAAAAAATATATGCAATTTCAAAAATGTTCATGAATTTGTAAAGAATTGTTCGCGAATTAGAAAAATATTTACGGATTCATAAAAAATCATGTATTTGCAAAGTGTTCATGATTTCAAAGGATGTTCATGAATATGAAAGATGTTTGCAAATTGGAAAACTAAATTAAAAATAGAAAAAGGAGAAGAAAGGAAAATAGAAAATAAAACGAAAATCGAAAAATAAAAATAAAGGGAAAACCGAAAGAAAAAACCAATTTAGGGAATGTTCTAGAACCTACCCAAAATCGGTGGAGATAAAATCCGACAATGGGCCGACCCATATGAGTACCCAACGCGTGAGGGGGTACGCGCGAGGGCGACCAGCGCGCCAAAGAGGAGGTGCCCGGAGGAAACCCCCTAGGGCGAATGTTTTAGCCGTTGTTGGGCCTCCAGCGTCATTCATTTCCTTCTCTGTGAAAAAGTCCAGAAACGGTCCAAGTGGCAAAATCCGTAGAAACGAAAAATAAAAAAGCTGGCCATCTATCACACTAAAACAGCCACGGTGTTGTATAGAAAAACATGTAAAGTTAAACTAAGTATTTGTGTGTTATAAAAAATCAAGGGAAGTTGCTAGAAATTTTGTAATATTTTACATGATGAGCACAAAAAAGTTGTCGAACATGATCTATATAAAATGGTAACATGTCAAAATTCAAGAAAAATATATATTGATAACATGGCAAAATGTGTAGCATTTTTACAAAAAGTTCGCATGGCCAAAAATGTCATGTTTCAAAGATTACATATACATAAATAATAAAAATATATATGAAAAAATAGAGAAATTATCCATGACACAATAATAAAAACCCGTCTATGCATAATATGAAAATTATAATGGAACATACAAAAAATAATTTTCCATGGAATGATCAATGAAATGTGCCATTCTTATATACAAAGTATTTTCCTTGTTATATGCAATAAATTTGCCATGGTATAACTAAATAAATTGCCATTGACTAAAAAAATAAAATTGACATGGTAGTTACAAAAACTACCAAGGTTTAATTAAAAAATTGCCATGGTCTAATTCCATGGGACCTAGAATAAAATTGCTAAAAAATTGGCCAAATATAAAGAATCCAAAATTTTCATGGACTAATTAATAAAATTGCTATGTTATATTTTTTCTGTGCTACTAACTACAAGGCAAAAAGTTATGAAGTATGTTGTCCAAGAGACATGGCAACTACTAAAAATTTGTATTGGGGGGCGGGGGCATCAAAAACATTTTTTTGAAATTTCTTCATTGACAAAAGATGGAAAAATATAGGAATTCCAAATATTTCCAAGGTCTAATTAATAAAACTGCGACGCTACATATGATAAACTTGCCATGGCCGTGAATAGATAAAATTGCCATGCTACATATGATAAAACTACCATGGTCTAATAGATAAATTTGCCATGGAATGAGTAACAAAAAACAATGTGCTATCTTATATACAAATATTTGCCACAGTTTAACTAAATAAATGGCCATGGACTAAACAAAATTAAATTGCCATGGTAACTACAATATAAAACTACCATGATTTATAATTCAAAAATTGCCATGGTCTAATAAGTGAAATTGTGATGGAACCTGTAATTAAATTGCAAATGGTCTAATTAAAGAATAGCCAAATATAATAATTCAAAATTTTTGCCATGGTATGTTTTTTGCCATGCTACAAAAACTTACGAAGTATGTTCTCCAAGAGACATGGAAACTGCTGGAAAATTCTAAATGGGGGCAAACAAATTTTTTAGAAATCTTTTTCTTTAACAAAGATGGCAAATATAGGAATTTCAAAATTTTCCATGGTCCAATTAATAAAAATTCCATGGTCTAATAAAAACGTCATGCTGCATACGATATAATTGCCATGGTCTGAATAGATAAATTTGCCATGCTACATATGATAAAACTACCATGGTTTAATCAATAAATTTGCCACGGTCTGAAATCTGAATAAAAAAGGCCATGATACTGTAATGCCCTCGATGCGGCTATATCTCTCACGTGTCGAAGCATGACTTAGAGTCATACCCGCATTGAAAGCACTGTCGCAAGTGAGGTAATCTTCACACAACCCATGTAATACATAAGGGAAAAAGAGATACATAGTTGGCTTACAATCGCCACTTCACACAATACAAGAATAAAGCATTACATCATCCAAATACACTCAAGGTCCGACTACAGAACCCAAAATAAAAGAAGACTACCCCAAATGCTACACAGATCCCCGATCGACCCCAACTGGGCTCCACTACTGATCAACTAGACCGAAGCAACACAAGGGACAAGATCTTCCTCGAGCTCCTCCTGAGCTTGGTTGCGTCACCTGCTCGGTAACATCGGCACCTGCAAACTGGTAGCCTCGGACATCGCTCAGTTGGACCAACACTTAGAGAAGCACTTGTTGGAAATATGCCCTAGAGGCAATAATAAATAAGTTATTATTATATTTCTTTGTTCATGATAATAGTCTTTTATTCATGCTATAACTGTATTATCCGGAAATCGTAATACACGTGTGAATACATAGACCACAATATGTCCCTAGTGAGCCTCTAGTTGACTAGCTCATTGTGATCAACAGATCGTCATGGTTTCCTGGCTATGGACATTGGATGTCGTTGATAACGGGATCACATCATTAGGAGAATGATGTGATGGACAAGACCCAATCCTAAGCATAGCACAAAGATCGTGTAGTTCGTTTGCTAGAGCTTTGCCAATGTCAAGTATCTCTTCCTTTGACCATGAGATCGTGTAACTCCTGGATACCGTAGGAGTGTTTTGGGTGTATCAAACGTCACAACGTAACTGGGTGACTATAAAGGTGCACTACAGGTATCTCCGAAAGTATCTATTGTTTTATGCGGATCGAGACTGGGATTTGTCACTCCGTGTAAACGGAGAGGTATCTCTGGGCCCACTCGGTAGGACATCATCATATGCGCAATGTGACCAAGGAGTTGATCACGGGATGATGTGTTACGGAACGAGTAAAGTGACTTGCCGGTAACGAGATTGAACAAGGTATTGGATGCCGACGATCGAATCTCGGGCAAGTAACATATCGATAGACAAAGGGAATTGAATACGGGATTGATTAAGTCCTTGACATCGTGGTTAATCCGATGAGATCATCGTGGAACATGTGGGAGCCATCATGGGTATCCAGATCCCGCTGTTGGTTATTGACCGGAGAACGTCTCGGTCATGTCTACATGTCTCCCGAACCCGTAGGGTCTACACACTTAAGGTTCGATGACGCTAGGGTTATAAAGGAAGCTTGTATGTGGTAACCGATTGTTGTTCGGAGTCCCGGATGAGATCCCGGACGTCACGAGGAGTTCCGGAATGGTCCGGAGGTAAAGATTTATATATGAGAAGTCCTGTTTTGGTCACCGGAAAAGTTTCGGGCGATATCGGTATTGTACCGGGACCACCGGGAGGGTCCCGGGGGTCCACCAAGTGGGGCCACCTGCCCCAGAAGGCTGCGTGGGCCATGTGTGGGAGGGGACCAGCCCCTAGGTGGGCTGGTGCGCCCCCCACAAGGAGTCCAAGGTGCAAGAGAGAGTGGGAGGGGGCAAACCCTAGTCCAGATGGGCCTTAAGGCCCATATTGGTGCGCCTCCCTCTCCTCTCCCCTCTTGGCCGCCACCCCTTTGCCATCTAGGGCTGGCCGCACCCCTTGGGGGTGGGAAACCCTAAAGGGGGCGCAGCCCCCCCTTCCCCCTATATATAGTTGAGGTTTGGGGCTGCCATACACATGAGTTCTCTCCCTCTTGGTGCAGCCCTACCTCTGTCCCTACTCCTCCTCTCCCATGGTGCTTGGCGAAGCCCTGCGGGATTGCCACGCTCCTCCACCACCACCACGCCGTTGTGCTGCTGCTGGATGGAGTCTTCCTCAACCTCTCCCTCTTTCCTTGCTGGATCAAGGCGTGGGAGACGTCACCGGGCTGTACGTGTGTTGAACGCGGAGGTGCCGTCCGTTCGGCACTAGGATCATCGGTGATCTGAATCACGACGAGTACGACTCCATCAACCCCGTTCACTTGAACGCTTCCGCTTAGCGATCTACAAAGGTATGTAGATGCACTCTCCTTCTACTCGTAGCTGGTTTCTCCATAGATAGATCTTGGTGACATGTAGGAAAATTTTGAATTTCTGCTACGTTCCCCAACAGTGGCATCATGAGCTAGGTCTATTGCGTAGATTCTTTGCACGAGTAGAACACAAAGTAGTTGTGGGCGTTGATGTTGTTCAATATGCTTACCATTAGTAGTCCAATCTTGTTTCGACGGTATTGTGGGATGAAGCGGCCCGGACCGACCTTACACGTACTCTTACGTGAGACAGGTTCCACCGATTGACATGCACTTGGTGCATAAGGTGGCTAGCGGGTGCCAGTCTCTCCCACTTTAGTCGGAACGGATTCGATGAAAAGGGTCCTTATGAAGGGTAAATAGCGATTGGCATATCACGTTGTGGTCTTGCGTAGGTAAGAAACGTTCTTGCTAGAAACCCATAGCAGCCACGTAAAACATGCAACAACAATTAGAGGACGTCTAACTTGTTTTTGCAGGGTATGCTATGTGATGTGATATGGCCAAGAAGAATGTGATGAATGATATGTGATGTATGAGATTGATCATGTTCTTGTAATAGGATTCACGACTTGCATGTCGATGAGTATGACAACCGGCAGGAGCCATAGGAGTTGTCTTTATTTATTGTATGACCTGCGTGTCATTGAAGAACGCCATGTAAACTACTTTACTTTATTGCTCAACGCGTTAGTCATAGAAGTAGAAGTAGTCGTTGGCGTGACAACTTCATGAAGACACGATGATGGAGATCATGATGATGGAGATCATGGTGTCGTGCCGGTGACGATGATGATCATGGAGCCCCGAAGATGAAGATCAAAAGGAGCAAAATGATATTGGCCATATCATGTCACTATTTGATTGCATGTGATGTTTATCATGTTTATGCATCTTGTTTGCTTAGGACGACGGTAGTAAATAAGATGATCCCTTACAAAATTTCAAGAAGTGTTCTCCCCTAACTGTGCACCGTTGCTACAGTTCGTCGCTTCTAAGCACCACGTGATGATCGGGTGTGATGGATTCTTACGTTCACATACAACGGGTGTAAGACAGTTTTACACAGCGAAAACACTTAGGGTTAACTTGACGAGCCTAGCATGTGCAGACATGGCCTCGGAACACGGAGACCGAAAGGTCGAGCATGAGTCGTATAGTAGATACGATCAACATGAAGATGTTCACCGATGATGACTAGTCCGTCTCACGTGATGATCGGACACGGCCTAGTTGACTCGGATCATGTAATCACTTAGATGACTAGAGGGATGTCTATCTGAGTGGGAGTTCATAAGATGAACTTAATTATCCTGAACATAGTCAAAAGACCTTTTGCAAATTATGTCGTAGCTCGTGCTTTAGTTCTACTGTTTTAGATATGTTCCTAGAGAAAATATAGTTGAAAGTTGACAGTAGCGATTATGCGGATAGTAGAAAGCTTATGTCCTTAATGCACTGCTCAGTGTGTTGAACCCCAAACGTCGTTTGTGGATGTTTCGAACATCGAACATACACGTTTTGATAACTACGTGATAGTTCAGTTAAATGGTTTAAGTAGAGGCACCAAAGACGTTTTCGAAACATCGCGGAACATATGAGATGTTTCGAGGGCTGAAATTGGGATTTCAGGCTCGTGCTCACGTCAAGAGGTATAAGACCTCCGACGATTTTCTTAGCCTGCAAACTAAGGGAGAAAAGCTCAATCGTTGAGCTTGTGCTCATATTGTCTGAGTGCAACAATCACTTGAATCGAGTGGGAGTTGATCTTCCAGATGAGATAGTGATGTTTCCCCAAAGTCATTGCCACCAAGCTGCTAGAGCTTCGTGATGAACTATAACATATCAGGGATAGATATGATGATCCTTGAGGTATTCGCGATGTTTTGACACCGCGAAAGTAGAAATCAAGAAGGAGCATCAATTGTTGATGGTTGGTGAAACCACTAGTTTCAAGAAGGGCAAGGGCAAGAAGGGATACTTCATGAAATGGCAAATCAGCTGCTGCTCCAGTGAAGAAACCCAAGGTTAAACCCAAACCCGAGACTAAGTGCTTCTGTAATAAGGGGAACAGCCACTGGAGCAGAACCACCCTAGATACTTGGTAGATGAGAAGGCTAGCAAGGTCGATAGAAGTATATTGGATATACATTATGTTAATGTGTACTTTACTAGTACTCCTAGTAGAACCAGGGTATTAGATACCGGTTCGGTTGCTAAGTGTTAGTAACTCGAAATAAAAGCTACGGAATGAAACGGAGACTAGCTAAAGGTGAGCTGACGATATGTGTTGGAAGTGTTTCCAAGTTTGATGTGATCTAACATCGCACGCTCCCTCTACCATCAAGATTAGTATTAAACCTGAATAAGTGCTCTTGCACCTAAAGGAATGGTTTATTGAATCTTGATCATAGGGATACACATTTTCATGCCAAATGATATAAGATAGTAATGATAGTACCACTTACTTATGGCACTGCCATGTAAGTCATAATGGTATAAAACGCATGAAGAAGCTCCATGTTGATGGATCTTTGGACTCACTCATTTTTGAAAAGTTTGAGACATGCGAACCATGTCTATTGGTATATATGCATGAAGAAGCTCCATGCAAATGGATCGTTTGGACTCACTTGATTTTGAATCACTTGAGATATGCAAATCATACCACATGGACAAGATGACTGAAAAGCCTCACTTTTAGTAAAGTGGAACAAGATAGCAACTCGTTGGAAGTAACACATTTTGATGTGTGCAGTCCAATGAGTGCTGAGGCATGCAGTGAATATCGTTATGTTCTTACTTCACGGATGATTTGAGTAGATGTTGAGTATATTTACTTGATGAATCACGAGTCTAAATTATTGAAAGGTTCAAGTAATTTCAGTGTGAAGTTGGAAGATCGTCGTGATAAGAGGATAAAAATACCTATGATATGATCATAGAGATGAATATCTGAGTTACGAGTTTTGGCACACAATTAAGACATTGTGGAAATTGTTTCACAATTAATACCGCCTGGAACACCATAGTATGATGGTGTGTCTGAACATCATAGTTGCACCCTATTGGATATGATGCATACCATGATGTCTCTTATCGAATTACCACTATTGTCCATGGGTTAGGCATTAGAGACAACCACATTCACTTTAAATAGGGCACCATGTAATTCCGTTGAGATGACACCGTATGAATTATGGTTTAGAGAAACCTAAGTTGTCGTTTCTTAAAGGTTTGGGGCTGCGACGCTTATGTGAAAAAGTTTCAGGATTAAGCTCGAACCCAAAGCGGATAAAATGCATCTTCATAGGACACCCAAAACAGTTGGGTATACCTCCTAATTCAGATCCGAAAGCAATATGGATTGTTTCTTGAATCGGGTCCTTTCTCGAGGAAAGGTTTCTCTCGAAAGAGTTGAGTGGGAGGATGGTGGAGACTTGATGAGGTTATTGAACCGTCTCTTCAACTAGTGTGTGGCAGGGCACAGGAAGTTGTTCCTGTGGCACCTACACCAATTGAAGTGGAAGCTTATGATATTGATCATGAAACTTCAGATCAAGTCACTACCAAACCTCGTAGGACGACAAGGACACGTACTACTTCGGAGTGGTAAGGTGATCCTGTCTTGAAGGTCATGTTGCTAGACAACAATGAACCTACGAGCTATGGAGAAGCGATGGTGGGCCCAAATTCCGACAAATGGTTAGAAACCATAAAGTCCGAGATAGGATCCATGTATCAGAACAAAGCATGGACTTTGGTGGACTTGCCCGATGATCGGCAAGCCATTGAGATAAATGGATCTTTAAGAAGAAGACGGACGTGGACGGTAATGTCACTGTCCATGAAGCTCGACTTGTGGCGAAGAATTTTTCACAAGTTCAAGGAGTTGACTACGATGAGATTTTCTCATCCGTAGCGATGCTTAAAGTCCGTCGGAATCATGTTAGCATTGGCTGCATTTATGAAATCTGGCAGATGGATGTCAAGACAAGTTTCCTTACCAGTTTTTGTAAGGAAAGGTTGTATGTGATACAATCAAAAAGGTTTTGTCAATCCTAAGGATGCTAAAAGGTATGCTAGCTCCAGCGATCCTTCTAAGGACTGGAGTAAGCATCTCGGAGTTGGAATGTACGCTTTGATGAGATGATCAAAGATTTTGGATTTATACAAAGTTTATGAGAAACTTGTATTTCCAAAGAAGTGAGTGGGAGCACTATAGAATTTCTGATGAGTATATGTTGTTGACATATTGATGATCAGAGATGATGTAGAATTTCTAGAAAGCATATAGGGTTATTTGAAAGGTGTTTTTCAATGGAAAGCCTGGATTAAGCTACTTGAACATTGAGCATCAAGATCTATAAGGATAGATCAAAATGCTTGATAATACTTTCAAATGAGCACATACCTTGACATGATCTTGAAGGTGTTCAAGATGGACCAGTCAAAGAAGGAGTTCTTGCCTGAGTTGTAAGGTACGAAGTTAAGACTTAAAGCTCGACCACGGCAGAATAGAGAGAAAGGACGAAGGTCGTCCCCTATGCTTAAGACGTAGGCTCTTCAGTATGCTATGCTGTGTACCGCACCTGAAGTGTGCCTTGCCATGAGTCAGTCAAGGGGTACAAGAGTGATCCAAAAATGGCTCACAGGACAGTGGTCAAAGTTATCCTTAGTAACTACTGGACTAAGGAATTTTCTCGATTATGGAGGTGGTAAAAGAGTTCGTCGTAAAGGTTACGACGATGCAAGCTTGACACCTATCCGGATAGCTCTGAGTAGAGAGACCGGATACATATAATGGAGCAATAATTTAGAATAGCTCCAAGTAGAACAATTGTTTGGAATAGCTCCAAATAGAGCGTGGTAGCTGCATCTAGGAGATGACATAGAGATTTGTAAAGCACACACAGATCTGAAAGGTTCAGACCCGTTGACTAAAACCTCTCTCACAAGCAACATGATCAAACATAAAACTCATTGAGTGTTAATCACATAGTGATGTGAACTAGACTACTGACTCTAGTAAACTCTTGGGTATTAGTCACATGGTGATGTGACCTGTGAGTGTTAATCACATGGCGATGTGAACTAGACTATTGACTCTAGTGCAAGTGGGAGACTGTTGGAAATATGCCCTAGAGGCAATAATAAATAAGTTATTATTATATTTCTTTGTTCATGATAATAGTCTTTTATTCATGCTATAACTGTATTATCCGGAAATCGTAATACACGTGTGAATACATAGACCACAATATGTCCCTAGTGAGCCTCTAGTTGACTAGCTCGTTGTGATCAACAGATAGTCATGGTTTCCTGGCTATGGACATTGGATGTCGTTGATAACGGGATCACATCATTAGGAGAATGATGTGATGGACAAGACCCAATCCTAAGCATAGCACAAAGATCGTGTAGTTCGTTTGCTAGAGCTTTGCCAATGTCAAGTATCTCTTCCTTTGACCATGAGATCGTGTAACTCCTGGATACCGTAGGAGTGCTTTGGGTGTATCAAACGTCACAACGTAACTGGGTGACTATAAAGGTGCACTACAGGTATCTCCGAAAGTATCTATTGTTTTATGCGGATCGAGACTGGGATTTGTCACTCCGTGTAAACGGAGAGGTATCTCTGGGCCCACTCGGTAGGACATCATCATATGCGCAATGTGACCAAGGAGTTGATCACGGGATGATGTGTTACGGAACGAGTAAAGTGACTTGCCGGTAACGAGATTGAACAAGGTATTGGATGCCGACGATCGAATCTCGGGCAAGTAACATACCGATAGACAAAGGGAATTGAATACGGGATTGATTAAGTCCTTGACATCGTGGTTCATCCGATGAGATCATCGTGGAACATGTGGGAGCCATCATGGGTATCCAGATCCCGCTGTTGGTTATTGACCGGAGAATGTCTCGGTCATGTCTACATGTCTCCCGAACCCGTAGGGTCTACACACTTAAGGTTCGATGACGCTAGGGTTATAAAGGAAGCTTGTATGTGGTAACCGATTGTTGTTCAGAGTCCCGGATGAGATCCCGGACGTCACGAGGAGTTCCGGAATGGTCCAGAGGTAAAGATTTATATATGGGAAGTCCTGTTTTGGTCACCGGAAAAGTTTCGGGCGATATCGATATTGTACCGGGACCACCGGGAGGGTCCCGGGGGTCCACCAAGTGGGGCCACCTGCCCCAGAAGGCTGCGTGGGCCATGTGTGGGAGGGGACCAGCCCCTAGGTGGGCTGGTGCGCCCCCCACAAGGAGTCCAAGGCGCAAGAGAGAGTGGGAGGGGGCAAACCCTAGTCCAGATGGGCCTTAAGGCCCATATTGGTGCGCCTCCCTCTCCTCTCCCCTCTTGGCCGCCACCCCTTTGCCATCTAGGGCTGGCTGCACCCCTTGGGGGTGGGAAACCCTAAAGGGGGCGCAGCCCCCCCCCCCCTTCCCCCTATATATAGTTGAGGTTTGGGGCTGCCATACACATGAGTTCTCTCCCTCTTGGTGCAGCCCTACCTCTCTCCCTACTCCTCCTCTCCCATGGTGCTTGGCGAAGCCCTGCGGGATTGCCACGCTCCTCCACCACCACCACGCCATTGTGCTGCTGCTGGATGGAGTCTTCCTCAACCTCTCCCTCTTTCCTTGCTGGATCAAGGCGTGGGAGACGTCACCGGGATGTACGTGTGTTGAACGCAGAGGTGCCGTCCGTTCGGCACTAGGATCATCGGTGATCTGAATCACAACGAGTACGACTCCATCAACCCCGTTCACTTGAACGCTTCCGCTTAGCGATCTACAAAGGTATGTAGATGCACTCTCCTTCTACTCGTAGCTGGTTTCTCCATAGATAGATCTTGGTGACACGTAGGAAAATTTTGAATTTCTGCTACGTTCCCCAACAGCACTGGCCCGGGGGGGGGGGGTTAAAATAAAGATGACCCTTGAGTCTGCAGAACCCAAGGGAAAGAAAAGGCTAGATGGCGAATGGTAAACCCAATGTTGGGCATTGCTGGAGGAGTTTTATTCAAGGCGAACTGTCAAGGGGTTCCCATTATAACCCAACCGCGTAAGGAACGCAAAATTCGGGAACATAACACCGATATGATGGAAACTAGGGCGGCAAGAGTGGAACAAAACACCAGGCATAAGGACGAGCCTTCCACCCTTTACCAAGTATATAGATGCATTAATTAAATAAGAGATATTGTGATACCCAACAAAATATACATGTTCCAACATGGAACAAGCTTCATCTTCACCTGTAACTAACAACGCTATAAGAGGGGCTGAGCAAAGCGGTAACATAGCCAAACAATGGTTTGCTAAGACAAGGTGGGTTAGAGGCTTGATTCAACAATATAGGAGGAATGATAAGCAAGTGGTAGGTATCGCAGCATAGGCATAGCAAAAGAGCGAGCATCTAGCAAGCAAAGATAGAAGTGATTTGGAGGGTATGGTCATCTTGCCTGAAATCCCGCAAGGAAGAAGAACGAGTCCATGAAGAAGACAAACGGACGTAGACGAACGGGTCCTCACAAACGTGACGTTCTCGGAACCAACCCCAAGAAGCAACACCAGAAAGAAGCTCACAACATAGTAAACAACCAACACATGAACATGGTATGATATGCGGTATGCGGTATGCGCTGCATATGCATGATTTGACAAGGAATGATTGAACCTGCCCTCAACTTAGAAATCCTAGAGTGCCACTGGAATGAGAAGATGATTTCGGTTGAAACCGATATAAAGATCACCAGAATCGGATGCACGGTTTGGAAATGGCAAGCAAAACAAATATGGCACCGGTCTGCGATAAATAGCAAGCAGCCATCTAAATGCATCAAGATAAATATGCTACAGCACTCAAACATAACAACAAAATACATGGGAGGGATCCACTCATGATTCTTGACAAAAGATGAACACTGGGCTACGGCTAATTCATCCATTAACATGTTCAAACAAGTATGGAAAAAGTGCAAATGACAACAGGTTTCAGACTTAACATGGCAAATGACAACAGGTTTCAGAATTAACACAAGTCTGGAATTTATCATCAGGAAGCACACTTTAGAGCATGAAAACTACATGCTACATGAACTTAACATGGCAAAGAAAGGCATGGCATGAAGCTACTCAAAGCACTTAACAAAAGTCCCTTAGTGACCTTGAGCCAAAAGGGATCAGAAAATACAATTGCAAGCATGTGAACATGGCAAAACATAAACAGATTCAGACTTAGAGAAAAACTGGAGCATGCAAAACAGTTAACGAGTAGGCATGTTTACGAGTTCGATGCACTCACTACAAAGCATTGAATGACAAACTAAGCATACACCCATCAAGAAGATATGGCACAAAAGCTAGACATGGCAAGAACAACATCATAGCATGCACGGATCAATAGCAACATCCTCGGCAAAATCGCTAAACATGTCAACAATCTGCCAGGATCATTTTATAGCAAAAGGAGAGCTCGATTGACTCAAGCTAGGGTGCTCCATAAATGCAAACAAAGACATGGATGGATAGAGCACCACAATATTAACAAAACATCCTTACTGATCATCCTCAAAAGAGGCACGGATCACTAGGAAACAACATGAACATATGGCATAAAACAAAATCAGGATAAGGACTTAGTGAAAAACTAAGTCCCTGAAATCAGTATTACCGACTACGCTACTTTGCAAGCTTGTGCTAGTCACCACAAACATCACAAAAATACATGGCAAGCACCTCTGCAAAGATGGCATGGCATATAAAAAAACACATGTAGAGCTCAGGATCATAACATGCACACATTAATCATGGCAAAATGACAAAATGCCATTTTCTGAAACAGATCTGACAAATTCCTCATATAGCCCTCTTCCAACAGCATTTCAGACATCAAGATGAGCTCAAATGAAAGTGATGCAATGAGATGAAATGATGTACTCTTTGAGGCGAACATTTTGATATGCTACACGCACGAATTGGATCTACGATGAGAAAGTTACGGCATGATGAAGATGGCAAAATAATTAATAGGATCTGGGACTTAGAGATATTTCGACCTCAGAGAGGGTGGACATGTCCGGACCAGGGCGGACACGTCTGACGTGGCCGGGTCGTCTTCCACCTCCAGGAGGTCAATGGCGGGGTCGGCGAAGAAGGAGCCGCCGTTCCGGCGTCGTTGGGGCACGGGAGGAGCCGGAGGAGGTCGGGGACGGGCAGATCCGGCCGCGGGGCATCCATTCTCGGCCGGATCTGGCCGGAGTTGGTGGGGATCGGCGATGGTAGGGGCGGCGGCGAGCTTCAAGCCATGGGGTCGGGGCGGCGGGGCGGACCGAGCGAAGCTTCGGCGATGGTAGGGGCAGCGCCGGCGGGAGTGGAAGAGGCGGCGCGACTTCCGGTGATGAAGGCGGCGGTGGGGCGGCGCCCGGCGACGAGGCGCGATGGCGCCGGACGGGCGGCGCGGTGGCCGGCGCACGGCGACGGCGGCGGGGCGAATCGGCGGCGAGCGCGGCGACGAGGAGAGGCAGGCGCGGGGGCAAACGCCTCGGGTGGCGGCGGCGGCGGCCGGGTCCGGTGGGCCCCGCGCGGGCCCTGGCGGGCCGGCGGGTGGGGCGCGGCGGCGGAGACGAGGCAGGGGCCACGTGGCGCGTGCGGGTTGGTGGAGGGAGGCGGCGGCGCTGATGTGGCGACCGGCGATTGGCCGGGGTGAGGTGGAGGCTGGACATGTCTGGCGCGGGATGGACATGTCCGGCGGCACGAGGAAGAGGGAGGCTAGGGTTTCGGGGAAAAAGACCCGAAAATGAAATGGAGGGATCTATTTATAGATGTTGAGGGAGTTAGGAAGCTCCAAATGAGGTGCGGTTTGCGGCCACGCGATCGTGATCGAACGACCGAGATGATGGAGGAAGTTTAGGTGGGTTTTGGGCCACTTTGGAGGGGTGTTAGGCTGCAACACAAACGAGGCCTTTTCGGTCCCTCGGTTAACCGTTGGAGTATCAAACGAAGTCCAAATTGTACGAAACTTGACAGGCGGTCTACCGGTAGTAACCAAGGCCGCATGACAAGTCTCGGTCCAATCCGAAAACGTTTAACACCCGCACATGAAAAGAGGTAAAAGGGGACACCGGATGACATAGGAGCGCCGGATTGGAAAACGGACAACGGGGAAAATGTTCGGATGCATGAGACGAATATGTATGCAAATGAAATGCACATGATGACATGGTATGCAATGCATGACACGTAAGCAGTGACAAGGCAACAACATCGAATAACTGGAAGACACTTGGCACATCGGTCTCGGGGCGTTACAGATACCTATGATAAATTGCATGGAAAGTTTAGGACTTTGTTCTCTAAAAAACATATGGCAACTTTTGGAAAAAGTGTAATGGGCACAAATGTAAAAATAGGGATTTGTTTCTTTGAGAAAAAGATGGCAAATTTATACGGGCACATTCCAGTGATTAGGGATTTTGTTCTATAAAAACACGGCAAGTTTTTCAAATTTGTAAATGGGAACATGGAAAATATATTAGATTTCTTTTTTGACAAAAAGATGGCAAATGTATCAAATTTAGATGATTTAAACTTTTTAAAAATATGGTAAAATTATGAATTAGCACGAGGACAAAAAATGTTGGCAGCTTCAATGTTAATTTGCAATGGTATATACAAAAATAATTGCAATGGCTTTTACCCTTCACCTACCTACCCCCCTACCCCAAAATTTCCAAAGATATATGTAACAGAAATGATGGACTTGCCATGGTATATACAATACAATTGCCATGTTTCTACAATATATTTTTCCATGGGGACACACCTTAAATTGCCATGGGACACATTGTTAAATTGCCATGGGGACACAAGTTAAAATGCCATGAGGACCTATAGTGAAGGACAATAAAAATTTAGTAGTTTTAATCCTATTACAAACATTTCAAAAATGTAAAATGCACCGAAATCAGCATGTCAGAACATGGGAATTTGGGATAAAAAGTTTCAAAAAAAATGAACTATTTTTTTCTAAAATTGCCATGGCGCCATATCACCACTATGCAACATGTTCTTCACATTCCAAAAATTGCCAGGATAAGAAATTCCATGTCACCCACTATACATCATACTCATTCACTTGTAAAAATTGTCATGATACAAAAACGGAGCCATAGAGTGAAAATAACAATAAGTTCTTACGTTGCAATGTGTATCCGCTGAAAATGCCAAGTTGAGTGTTAGAAAACTTAAATTCTGAAATTCCCGAGGCTTTAGCGTCAGTTGTTATCCTGTTGTTCTCAGATCCATCAACTGTAAACAATGGCACAAAATAGATCTCTGAGAAAGCTTTAAAAACAGTAAGAACTCGGATGAATTTCAATATGCATCAACAGTAGCAGTAGGGCACAAGGGCCAGCAGCTCACCGTGCGACTGGGATGGGGAAGCCCCAGAGGAGATGTGACAGGCTTCACTGCAGTAACAATTCCCCCGGTCCAGTGCTCCAGCAGCCGAAATTTCCCACATCAACGGGTTGAGGAGGGCCGGCAGGATAAATTATACATATCGAAGAAAAGATTCTAGTAAGTCGAGTGGACTCTGTCCTAAGATTTGCAACAGATCCAACGTCCACAGTATAAACACAAACAAAAACATACATATATTAACAACTGGAACCGGAATAAAATATAAAAAATTGTATATTAATTACACGCACTCCATGCACATATTCCATAAACCACATATATGCATGAATTAATGCATTATGTACGCAGCATTTGTACCAATAAATAAATAAATATACGTAGTATTTGTATGAGCTGCATTGGTTAACCGCAGTTGCAGAGTATCATGCGATCAATGCGGACGACGTCCGAGCCTGAGCTCCAGGTCAAGCTCCCTTTCGGGCGGCTCACCTGCCTGCCGATCCGACCCTTCTGGCGCCACGCCAGACCCGTCGCCACCGCCGCCGTGCAAGTCACGGTCACGAGCTGCCGCACCGAACAGGCTGAGCTCCCTCGGGCTAGCACTGCTAGGGTTCACGGAGGCATCCGCATGCGCGACCCCGGTCGAATTCCCTGTGCCCTGTTGCTGGTAGTACGCTAGCGTGAAACTTCCGCTCGTGCTCATCGGCGTCGCCGTCGCCGGAGGCACTGTGGGATACGGCAGGCGGTGGCTGTAATACTGATTATAGCACTCGACGTTTGGAGACGCTGATGTGGTGGTGCCGCTGGGAGCGTCGCGGACGCTGGGTTTGGCACGGTCGCGGCGGTGGATGTTCATGTGCCCGCCGAGAGCCTGCGCCGTGGTGAACCCGCGCTTGCAGAAGACGCACTCGTAGTATGGCCTGGTGGGGGCAGCAGCCAGCACGGCCGCCGCCGCCTCATCGTCCCCGGGCTCAGCTCCTTGTGGCGGCGCCGCTGCCACCCCTGGCGGACCTGCCGAGCTAGCGGCCTCGTCACCTGATCCCACTTTGGGTTCCTTGTTGCTGCCACTCGCCATGTACTAGGTGATCTACGACCGATCAAGTTTCTGACGGCCTTAAGGGTTTGGGGATCGCTAGACGGAAGTTTGACGAAGAGATGGCAAAGTATGTGTACGATCGATCAAGTTTCTGATGATTTTAAGGGTTTGGGGATTGGTAGACGGAAGTTTGACGACGAGATGGCAAACTATGTGACTTGGTACACTGGGGATTATATTTATGTATGATTGGATCGACGGGGACAAAGTGGAAAACATTGGAATCATCAGCAGTTTTCTGAATAAAAGATGGAACATGGTCTTGGCCGGCCTTGTTGCTTTGCAGCTGCCTCGCTATCCAGTACCGTGCGCTGCTGTTTTGCAGTAAAAACATTCAATGAGCAGCTGGCGCTTCACACATAAGTATCCTATATTCTTATCTGTTTCTTTTCCTTTGAAAAGGAGGCATGCCGTGGCTGCTGTATCATTTCAATGCACACAATCATTACTGTTGCTAGTACAAAGGATGCTGCAGTATCCGTCTCCCGAGAGCCTCGCCGCGTGAGAGTGCCCTCTGCGTCGTCCGTGTCGCGTTGGCCTCGTGCGACTGCCCCCTGGGGCCAGGGGCAGAGCAAGACTAATTCAAGGGTATGCACAATTGCACATACCCAATATTTTTTGCAAAAGCGAATTAGTTTATATGTCCATGTATGCATATATATCATATATGGTTCTGGTGACTAATTCAAGGGTATGCAATGCATACACAATCATTTTTGCAAAAAAAAAATTAGTTTATATGTCCACATATATCTTTCCGTAATAATAAAGCACGGGTCGTGCAGGAATTTAGTCTATTTTGAGCAGCCCAATAACTATTTCAGAAATTCCTAATAAATCCTAGAGGCCGACTTAGCCCATTTGTACAAGGCAAAGAATACTACTAAAGTTTAGTTCCACATTGCTAGTTTAGTGGGAGTTGGACCTCCTTATAAGGGAGGTTTTTTCCCCACTTGTACGAGCATGAGAACAAGAGGGATATCCACGCGCGCTCCTTCTCCGCCGCCCGCCTCGGCACGATGCGCCGCGCCGCGCCACGGGAATGACCCGAACCGATATCTAAATTTTTACCACGCACTACGGGTATACGAAAGGTCACACAGAAGCTGAAAAGATTTTTGCGAAAATGGAGTTCGAATGCGAACGGTGCAGCCCTTCGGCTGCTGGCTGTTCGCTTCGCCCCCGTCTCTTCGTTTCGCCTCCTTCTCTTGCGCCTATAAAAGAGAGGTCGCTCCTCCCAGAGAGACGCACCAGAACTACTCCTTCCCTCGCCATCGGTTCCATCTCTGAGCTGCTGCTATCTTCCTCATCCCGGCTTGCGGCGTGCACCGCACGTCGGGACAGTAAGCCTCTGAGACCGCACATTTTGAGTCCTGTACGGGAGAAGGTGATAAGGTTTTTGGGGAGCGCTCTGCGCGACTACTGGCTTCTTCATCACGGACTCCGATGACGACTTCTTCCCCGACGTCGACTACCTCAGCAACGACATGGCTGTAGAGGATGTCGACCCCAAGTCTACTGCTTCTGCTGCTGCTGTCCCGTATGTGTTCTTCTTTCTGTCAGATGTCCTGCCACAGTTTTCTCGTACTAGTACTTGCCCTACATGTGTTAGGTTCTACTCCATATATGCAACATGATCTAGTGTCTGTCCTAGATGTGTTCTATTCAAGTTCATATATGCAAATGCTATTTACTTTTTCTCCGTCAGGTTGCATGACTTGCTTTATCATGGCTATATTAGTCATGCTTTATCTAATATTTCTATTAACAAAATCATTTGGTAAATTGGTCATATTTCCAACAATCCAAAAACCTTATTATAGGTAATTTATCCCAAGTGGTTTTGCTGCTTCCATGAGACCTTCTATGTTTGAAGGTATCCACTATAAGAGGTGGCGCGTGAGAGCAGTCTTATGGTTTCAAACCATGAGTTGCTACGACGCCATTCTTGGCAAACCTGAAGGAGAGCTTGATGTTCAACAGACACAAGCTTTTCAGAAAATGGATACTCTTTTTAAGGCTACTCTCTTGAGTGTTCTTGGTGAGAACATAGTTGATGCTTATGCATCAATTGATAATGGAAAAGATATGTGGGATGCACTCGAGGCCAAGTTTGGGGTCTCGGATGCTGGCACTGAGTTGTACATCATGGAGCAATTCTATGATTACAGGATGACTGAAGAGTGCTCCGTGGTTGAGCAATCTCATGAGATACAGTCATTTTGCTAGAGAACTTGAGCACTTCAGTTGTATGCTACCGGACAAGTTTGTTGCCGGAGGTATCATCACTAAGCTTCCTCCTTCATGGAGGAACTTTGCTACCTTGCTGAAGCATAAGAGGCAGGAGTTTTCCGTCTTGGATCTCATTGGTACTCTTGATGTGGAAGAAAAGGCGAGAGCAAAGGACACACATGCTCGAGGTATTGAAGGAGGATCTAGTGCCAATCTGGTACAGAAGAAGAACTTCTAGTCCCACAAGTTCAAGAACAAGGGCAAGTTTGATGGTAAAGCAAAGTTTGATGGGAAGAACAAGGCTGTGCAACACACGAACTTGAAGAAGAAGAATGACAAGAAGAAAGGTGCTTGTCATGTGTGTGGGGATCCTGATCATTGGGCTCCTAGTTTACCTAATCGCTATGACAAGCGTCATCCTGGGAAAGGCGGCAAGACCGCTAATGTTGTCACTGGAGACACTGACATGAAGGATGCTGGGTATGGTATATTTCCCACTATTTTTTTAGTATGTCATTCTCCTGATTGGTTGGTTGACACGGGTGCTAATGTGCATGTATGCGGTGATATTTCCATGTTTTCATCTTATCAGACCGCAGGGACTTCAACCGTGTTGATGGGCAACGGTTCAAGTGCTTCTGTTTGTGGTGTTGGCACGGTTGATCTGAAGTTTACTTTGGGGAAGATCGTGCGGCTAAAGAACGTGCATTATGTCCCCTCCGTCAATAAAAATCTTGTTAGCGGATCTCTTCTGTGTAGAGATGGCTACAAACTTGTCTTTGAGTCGAATAAATTTGTAATATCCAAGAATGGAACCTTTGTTGGTAAAGGCTATGAGTCAGGAGGTCTGTTTCATTTATCCTTATCAGATGTTTGCAATAAAGTTGTTAATCATATTTGCAACAATAGTGAATCCAATGTGTGGCATTCACGTCTTTGTCATGTTAGCTTTGGTTGCATGTCGCGACTAGCGAAGTTGAACTTAATCCCTAGTTTCACCACTTTCAAGGGATCTAAGTATCAAGTGTGTGTGCAAGCGAAGCAACCTCGTAAGTCTCACACGACTGCAGAAACGAGAAATCTTGCACCACTATAGCTCATACATTCGGATCTATGTGAAATGAATGGTGTTTTGACAAAAGATGGAAAGAAATATTTCATGACGTTAATTGACGACTCCACTAGATACTGCCGTGTGTATCTTTTGAAATCTAAGGATGAGGCTTTGAACTTTTTCAAGATCTATAAAGCTGAAGTGGAAAACCAACTTGATCGACAAATCAAGAGGCTTAGGTCCGACCGTGGTGGAGAGTATTTTTCCAATGAATTTGATGTTTTTTGTGCGGAACATGCACTACTAGAAAAAGGGCTAAAGATGAAATTGACACTAATGGCGCACCAGAGAAGTGGTGCGCCACTACTATATACTAATGGCGCACCATGTGGAGATGCGCCATTAGTGTGGAAGACACTAATGGTGCACCAGGCACAAGGTGCGCCACTAGTAACAAAATGTTTTTTTCTTCATTTTTTCAAACATACTAATGGCGCATCCAGACAAAGTGCGTCATTAGTAGTTAGAACTACTAATGGCGCACCAGCCATAGCATGCGCCACTATTTTGCAAAACTAGTAATGGCGCACCGTTGTATAGTGCGCCATTACTAATTTCAACTAGTAATGGCGCATTGTGCCACGGTACGCCATTAGTATAATAATTTATACTAGTAATGAACTTTTTTAAACTAGTAATGAACATTTTATAAAAATCATGAACATTGTTGAATTCGTGGAGAAAAATCAAATTCATGAACAATGTTTGTATATGCGAACATTGTTCAAAATCGTGAACATTTTTTAATATACGAACATTATTTCAAAATCACAAACAGTTTTTAAATGCCCAAACATTCTATGATTTCTCAAAAAAGACGTGAACATTTTTTTTGAATAAATGAGTATTTTATGATTTCTTGAATGCATTTTCCAAAATTCGCAAATATTTAGAAATTTGGAACTTTTTTAAATCATCAATTATTTTAAAAAAGAAAAATAGAAAAAGGCGAAAAAATTACAAAATTAGGGGGCACCCCGCACCGAGCATGTCGTCATCGATGACCTGGGAACAATATGAAAATGCATAACGGGTTGTGATCAACGATCGTTACAGACTCCGGGAGTGGAGTGGAAGTAGACGAGTCGGCGTAGACACTTCATATGCCAGGGACACGACCAGTCATACCACCGCCCGATGGTTTTAGCCGCGCACGTCGTTGGAGAACACGGTTGTCCCCATCTCGCCAGACTACATGTCGCCCAGGGACATGGCTACCTTGTTGCTGAGGACACTCGATCTCGATCCCCCTCCATCTCGATCTCGATTCCCCCTCCATCTCGATCTCGATGCCCCTTCATCTCGATCGCTATCCCCCTCCATCTCGATCTCGATCCCACCCGCACCCTCCCTCGCTAGCTCCACCGCCGCCGACGACCCACCGCACCCTCCCCCGCTCCACCGCCGCCGACGAGCACCCCCGCAACCTCCCCCGCTCCACCACCGCCGATGAACACCCCCCGCACCCTCCCCCGCTCCACCGCCACCGATGAGCACCCCCTATTTCATATTCATTTTTAAAAAATAAAACAAAGTGTAGACTACAATTGTTGTTAAACAACAATTATTACTGTTTTTATAAAAAAATATTACTGCTTCATATTCATATTCATTTTCTAAAAAATTAGATGCAACAAAAAATAATAACAAATAATAATAATAAAATAATTACTAATGGCGCACCGCTCGGGGGTGCGCCATTGCTATCTAAAAAAGAAACATACTAATGGCGCACCGCTACGTGGTGCGCCATTGCTAAGCCTCCCCCACACTAAAATCCCCAATCTCTCACATTTCTCTCTAATCCCTCTCCTACCTCATCTCAGCCGCGCCCGACTACCACCGACCACAACCGCCCCCGTGATCGCCGTCCTCGGTCATGCTCGCTTCCCCCGCCGCACCCGACCACCACCGCCCCCAATGCCCCATCCCCGAGCCGAGCGCTGCCTCCCTCGCCGTCCCCCCTCTGCCCGTGCCCGCGCCCTCGACGTCCTCCCGCCCAAGCGCCCCCTCCCCCCGCGGCCCCGCCTGCGTCAACCTCGTGCTCGCCGTCCAACACCGCGCGGCCTGCCCAGGGGGACCGCCGATGTCTTCCTCTTCTACTACGAGGACCCAGACGAGCTCGGACGCCCTCGAGCCATCCCTTCGACGCCCGCCGATTTCCTCCGCCTCGGCCACCATCGCCACCGCTCGACGCCGAATTCGCGCCGCCTCGACTAGCTCCGGCTACCCCGAGTCGCCCTCGACCTCCCTAGTGAGCACCCGAGCCGCTTCCCCCTCTTCCCCCTCTTGATTTCCTTCTGATGTGTTCTAGGGTTGGGGGTTGGAGAATATTGGACAAGGAAAGGGGGTTGGAGAATTAAGTAGCTAGGGTTGGGGGTTTGCAAGAGAAGAATATTCAGGCTTACTCATTGTTCGATTTGTTGCTGTGAGTTTGAATTTGCTGTTCTCAGTACAGTAGTTTACACTGGTTGTCAAGCTGTAGAGGAACTATAGTGTCAATACAGAAAATGTTCAGTGTTCCAATACTGTAGAGAAACTATAGTGCCTGTTATTCAGTTATGACTCCTTCACTGAAACTGTAGTGTTTGCTAAAACTGAAATGTAAACTAAAGGAGTTTGTGATTTGCAGAAGTTGTAGCATACTCCAACAAGTGATAAATGCACTCAAAAGTTCACTAAGAAAATGCAGATGCTTCTCACTTGTTACTGATAGTTTTCTGGAGTGATAAATGCATGCAAAAGAAGTCCAGTTAACTGTTACTGTTGCTGTATGAATTCCAACCAGGTCAATTTGCTGTCAATTGCTCTCTAATACTCAACTAGGTTTATGAAAAATGAAGATCAACCATGTTTATGTAATAGATCATATTGCAACAGATTATTTGCAGTAGATCAAACTATAGTAGATTACTCAATATTCTTGCCATTTGTTGATAGGTTATAAATATTGACCATAAATAAGAATGAATATTGACCATTTGTTGCTGCTAGCACATGTTGAAGTGTACCTGATGACGCTTCTGTAGAAAATCCAATCTTCCTCCTCAGGCATGTGTTGTGTGACCTGACAAAATATAAATGTGTTGTGTGCCATGTGTTGGTAATTCAGTAAAGTCAAACAAGCACTAGATTTAGGCATGTTGCTTGCTGAACTTGTAGCAGCAACAACAACTATGGATGAATGATGAACAGGTTATAGTGGTCAGATTAGTTCAGCAACAACAACTATTTTCAGTTTGTCTTCTAGGTCATTTATAGTGGTCAGATTAGTTCTGCATTTATAGAGATAAATTCAACAACAACATTGGATGAATGATGAACAGGTTATAGTGGTCATATTAGTTCAGCAACAACAACTATTTTCAATTTGTCTTCTAGGTCATTTATAGTGGTCAAATTAGTTCTGCATTTATAGAGATAAATACTAGTAAGTCAAGGGCACCAGAATTTGATCATGCCTCTTTTGAGAAGTATGTCTATTTATTCAAAATTTGCATGGCAAAAATATGTTTCAGAAAATGACATGGACTAAAATGTTCTATAGATCATGATCCATAGACACAAAAAATGCCATGATCCATACAGTATAAATTCCATGATGCATAGGCTATATTTGCCATGGGAGATGGAAATTTTGTTGGATCATGATCCAGAGATTAAAAAAATGCATAGACTATAATTTCCTGGCATGATCCATAGATTAAAAATGTAGAATAAAAAATGCCATGATCCATACACTATAATTTTCATGATGCATAGACTATAATTTTCTATTCTTTCTGTGTTTGTACAGACTTGCTAGACCATTGTGTCGTGATGAATTTCCAGGTACCCCGAGAGGCCCTTCAGTTTGCCGGAATGTTGATTAACTTCCGTTCCGGCAAATTCGGGTACTCCATATGTCCTATTTTTAGCAAAGGTCATGCTGAAATTTTCCTTGAATTTTAGCATGACTTTGCTAAAAATAGGACATATGGGGTACTTGCGACTAATGTTGATTATCTTCTGCTCAAAATTTATGCTACTATAATGTTGTAAGGGTACTAATTGGTCTCTTCTGCTGCTTATCAGAGATGGGGGGAAGCAGCCACCGCCGCTCTGCCTCACCGGAGTACGAGTTGGATGCTTTTGAGTTCTTCACTATCATACTTTCTTCTTCAATATCAGCCACGAGGCAGGTATATAAAACGAGAGATCTCCCCTTCACCCATCTCATTATGATAACTCTGTTGTTTGCTACATTACTCCTTGTCCCAAATTGCAGAGGCTGCCTGACGCTTTTATGAAGATGATGGGTGAAGATCCGCCAGATAATGTGAAGCTCCGACAGGCCGGCAACGGGGTTCGCAGGCTGTGGGACATGGAGTTGGTGATCGAGGAGGGCCACATGTACCTGTGCCATGGCTGGGAGAAGTTCTATAGTGCCTACGACCTGCGGACCGGGTACTTTTTTCTCTTGAGGTACGACGATGACGCCACAATGCTCATCGTGAAGGTTTTCAACACGACTATGTGTCGCATGCGCTACGCTGAAGACGAAGATGTCAGTGCGTTCTGCCTCTTCTTATTCATCTACATTTGGCTTTGTCTCACATTGATTGTTAATGGTCATTGTTGCATTTGGATAGGCAATGGGAGCAGCAGCAGCGACACTGGCTACAGCCAAAGCAGCAGCGATTATGGCTATAGCAAAAGCAACAACGATTCTGGCCTTAGCGAAAGCAGCGGCGATTCTGGCAGCAACGAAGACAACAAGAAGGATGATCCAGACTGGAGTGGGGGAGAAGAGGAGCAGAGTGGGGATGAGGAGCTACAGGATGATGATGGGCATCAGGCTGAGGATGACCTAGCGCTGGTGGTGGCTGACCAAGGGCAAGAGATGGTGGTGGCTGACCATGGGCAAGAGATGGTGGTGGCTGAGGGTGGCCTCGCGATGGTGGTGGTGCCTGACAATTACCATGCACCGGTGGTGGCGCCGGCGATCCCACAGCTAGGCGACATGACCACGCCAATTGTGGTAGAAGACTACATCCCACAGCTGCCTCCACCGCCTCGCCGCTCTTGGCGCATCAGGCTGAGGAAGGAGAAGGAGAAGAACAATGAGAACTGAACTATGTCAGGTATGTCAGATCTCCAAAATGATATATATATATATATATATATATATATACTTAGTTACCTATTTATCTCTAATATGCTTAGTTTCCTATAGGTTAGCTCCAAATTACTTATGTTAGCACAAAATGATCAAGTTTACATAATAAGCTTATAGTCTTCTTCTTATTCTTCTTCTTATCCAAAATGACATATGTTAGCTTCATTTTACCTAAGTTGGCTCTAATATGCTAACTTAGAGCTTATATGCTTAGTTTCCTATAGGTTAGCTCCAAAATTACTTATGTTAGCACAAAATGATCAAGTTTACATAATAAGCTTATAGTCTTCTTCTTATTCTTCTTCTTATCCAAAATGACATAGGTTAGCTTCATTTTACCTAAGTTGGCTCTAATATGCTAACTTAGAGCTTATATGATTACTTTCCTATAGGTTAGCTCCAAAATTACTTATGTTAGCACAAAATGATCAAGTTTACATAACAAGCTTATAGTCTTCTTCTTATTCTTCTTCTTATCCAAAATGACATAGGTTAGCTTCATTTTACCTAAGTTGGCTCTAATATGCTAACTTAGAGCTTATATGCTTAGTTTCCTATAGGTTAGCTCCAAAATTACTTATGTTAGCACAAAATGATCAAGTTTACATAATAAGCTTATAGTCTTCTTCTTATTCTTCTTATTCTTCTTCTTATTCTTCTTCTAGTCTTCTTCTTCTTCTTCTTCTTCTTCTTCTTCTTCTTCTTCTTCTTCTTCTTCTTCTTCTTCTTCTTCTTCTAACTTCTTGTTTATCATTCTGCAGATTTGATTTAATTCACGGAAGCTTGCATGGATGGAGTGCTTCTTTTCCATTTGTGTTTTTATTTTATATCAATGTGAAACTTTTGTGAATTGATGGATAACGGTGTTGAATGAACATTGTGAAACTTTTGTAATATGTAACGATGGAACTATGTGTTGGCTATGTATGTATATATGATGAAACTTGTGTGTTGGATATGATCTGGTGAACGCAGGTAACATCGTTACATATGGCCCCTTGTATGTAAGCTAAGGAGATCTGTGTTGTATATTATCTCTAATATTTTTTAACCTGTGAAAATATTAGAAATGAAAAAAAAATCCCTAATATTCATACTAGTGGTGCACCACACAAGACACTAATGGCGCACTGTGATAATCACACTAATGGCGCATCACCCTAGGAGGCATACTAATGGCGCATGGTGTTCTATACTAATGGTGCACTGCTTGGTGCGCCATTAGTATACCAGATACTAATGGCGCACCGATGGTGCGCCATTAGTAAGAAATACTAGTGGCGTGATACTAATGGCGCACCAGTAGTGCGCCATTAGTAGGCAAAGCTGGTGCGCCATTAGTAGGCCTTTTCCTAGTAGTGATGGTATAATCCATGAGAGGACGCCTCCCTATTCACCTCAGTCAAATGGGGTAGCCGAAAGAAAGAACTGTACTCTAACTGATTTGGTTAACGCCATGTTAGACACATTGGGTCTCTCCAAGGCATGGTGGGGGGGGGGCGATATTGACGGCATGTCATATCCTAAACCGAGTTCCCACAAAGAATAAAGAGATAACTCCATTCAAGGAATGGGAGAAGAAAAGGTTAAAACTCTCTTATCTACGAACATGGGGTTGTTTGGCGAAAGTCAATGTTCCAATTCCAAAGAAGCGGAAGCTTGGACCAAATAATGTGGATTGTATTTTCCTAGGATATGCTTTTCATAGCATTGGCTATAGATACTTGGTTGTAAAATCTGAGGTACCTGACATGCATGTCGGTACAATCATGGAGTCGAATGATGCGACTTTCTTTGAAGATATCTTTCCCATGAAGGATATGGCTACCTCATCTAATCAGGAGATGCCTATTTCATCGAATCAGGAACCAGTAACAATTACCGAACCTACAATTTCAATGGAACACTTTGAAAGTCCTGTGGAGGAGAACAATGAAGTTTCTATTAGGAGCAAGAGACAGAGGACTGCAAAGTCCTTTGCTGATGATTTTCTTGTGTGCCTCATAGATGACACTCCCTGTTCTATTTCAGAGGCCTATGCATCTGAAGATGCTGACTACTGGAACGAAGCGGTTCATAGCGAGATGGATCCCATCTTGGCAAATGAAACTTGGGAGATAACTGATCGTCCTTATGGGTGATGGAGTCATGTACCTAGGGTAGGGTCACAGACCTGATCTAAGTACCCTGCCCAAGGACACCCTTAGAAGAGATCACCTTCCAGTCGACCTACGAGGGACTCACTCGACTGACTTGAAGGACTCGACCACGAAGACTCACTCGACCACCAAAAGGTCAAGAGGCACTCTGCACTGCAACGGTCTGTAATTAAGTAGACTTTATGATAGTAAAGACACTTCATGTGGGGCGTTATCAGTAACGCCCTGGACTTAATGTACCTTAAACCCTTCATTACGTGGGTTGGCTGGGGTCCTGGCGCACTCTATATAAGCCACCCCCCTCCACAGGCAGAAGGGTTCGGCACCCTGTAATCCATATACACATAATCCACTCGACCGCCTCCGGGCTCCGAGACGTAGGGCTTTTACTTCCTCCGAGAAGGGCCTGAACTCGTACATCTCTTGTGCTTACAACCTCTCCATAGCTAGGACCTTGCCTCTCCATACCTACCCCCCACTCTACTGTCAGACTTAGATCCACGACAGTTGGCGCCCACCGTGGGGCAGGTGTTTTAGCGATTTTGTGGAGAAGTTGCGATTCTTCCGAGTACTTTCATCATGGTAGCTGCTGGAGTTTTGGTCGAGGGTCGAGAGATTCGTCTCGGTGCTCTCACCTTCGTCGCCGACGACTCCGCCTGGCTCCAGGAGGCTCCACTCGACGTCGATGCGCTCCCCGTCCGCGGTGCGACGCATTTTCGCGCATGTGTCCGCGGCGTTCTGCTGCGGCAACCGTCGACCCCATATCGGTCGACTCCCCTATCGACCACCCTCCCGGTCTCCCGCCAGCGCAAGCGCTCGGGTCGGTCGAGGCTTCAGCGGTGGGTGAGACACGCGGTGGCTCGCCAGACGGCCACCACCCAAGTTGCGGCAATCGAGCCCGACGAATCTCTCTACGGCCTGTTCGATCTGTCGACTGGCTCCGTAGAGACTGCATCCGAATGCGATAGCAGTGATCCAGCGGCGGAAATCCTGATGGTCGACGGGCCTCGCAGCCCCCCTGGCTTCGCCCGTGATGGTGGGGCAGGCGACGGAGGCGACCCCGCACGAGACCACGAAGAGTACCAGCCCGAGCCACTCGACTCTCTGCAAAGAGAGGAACTTCGCCGCAGGAACATGGATGCCCTGCATACTCCCATCGCAGGAGAAACCCCCGAGGCTCGCGCCTTGGAGGAGGCACGTTTGGCCAATTTGGCCGAACGCGCTCGCCTGGAGAATCTTCAGCGAGCACTCGACGAGCGCGCGCGGCAACGAGTTCCCGACGCCAATCGACGTCAACTCTTCCCGCCGACTCAGGTATATCGAACCCCAATCCAGAATTTAGCAGCTGCGACCCGTATAGCAGAGTCCATCCAGCCCTCTCAGTCGGAAGCTGGCAGAGGCTTGATGCAGATCAGGGATCTGCTCCGGGCAGCAGGAGATCAGAATTCAGCCGTGTCGCAGTCGCGCAACAGAATTCACAGTCGATCCGTCGCTGCGAATACGGTTCAGTCGGCTCACAGTCCCAGATCGCCTCCGCGGCGTGAAGGGCGCGAGAATCGGCGAGACCAATATGGAGACCGACACGACCGAGATGATAGGCGTCGAGTGCCCACTTCCCCTCCGAGGGGTGGGTCTTACGCTCCTCGGCAGCAAGATGACAGACGTCAGCTCAGTGCGGGGCGAAGAGTTCCAGTCGACCCCAGAGAACCAGGCTTCGACGCGCGATCCATTATCGTGCAAGGCTTGGTCGACCGGAACAGAGCCCATCGAGGTGGACTCGACAGAGATGCGCCCACGAGCAGTCGAGTGCACGTTTCTGGTCCGGAATGTTTCAGCAGAGCTATCAGAGCCGCAGTGATTCCTCCCAATTTCAGGTTGGCAACAGGAGTCAGCAAGTTCACCGGTGAGTCTAAGCCTGAAACTTGGCTTGAGGACTACCGAGTGGCAGTTCAGATTGGTGGTGGGAATGACGAGGTGGCCATGAAGCATTTGCCCCTCATGTTGGAAGGTTCTGCCAGAGCGTGGTTGAATCAGTTACCTCCTAGCAGCATTTACACTTGGGAAGATCTGTCCCGAGTGTTCGTCAGAACGTTTGAAGGAACTTGCAAGCGACCGGCTGGATTGACGGAGCTGCAAGTCTGCGTGCAGAAGACCAATGAGACTCTCAGGGAGTATATTCAGAGATGGATCACTTTGCACCATACTGTGGAGAATGTGTCTGATCATCAGGCAGTCTGCGCCTTCAAGGATGGTGTCAAGAACAGAGAATTGAGTTTGAAATTTGGTCGAACCGGAGACATGACCTTGAGTCGGATGATGGAAATTGCTACCAAGTACGCCAACGGCGAAGAAGAAGACCGACTCCGAAGCGGCAAGCACAAGCCGAGCCAGTCGGAGAAGGGAAACACCAGTCGGAAACAGAAGCGGAAGGCTGAACCGGCAGCTCCTGGAGAGGCTCTGGCCGTGGCTCATGGAAAGTTTAAAGGGAAACCAAAAGGATCCTGGAACCCTAAGAAGGTAAAGGATAAAGAAGGGAACGACGTGATGGATATGCCGTGTCACATCCACACGAAGAAAGACGAAGAGGGGAATATCATTTACCCAAAGCATACCACTCGCCAATGTCGACTCCTGATCCAGCAGTTTCAAGGAAAACAGTCTAAAGACAAGGAAAAGGAGTCGGACAAGGCCGAAGACAAGGAGGACAGTGAGGAAGGATATCCGCATGTCAACTCCACTCTGATGATCTTTGCAGATGTGGAAAGCAAGAGTCGATTGAAAGTCATTAACCGCGAGGTGAACATGGTTACCCCAGCAAAAGCAAATTATCTGAGATGGTCCCAAACACCCATCACATTCGACCAATCTGATCACCCGACTCATATTGCCACCCCTGGGAGGCAAGCTTTGGTGGTCGATCCAGTTGTCGAAGGCACTCGACTGACAAAAGTGCTGATGGACGGTGGTAGCGGGCTGAATTTGTTGTATGCAGACACACTGAAAGGAATGGGCATTCCGATGTCCCGACTGAGCACCAGTAACATGAGCTTTCATGGAGTTATACCAGGGAAGAAAGCCGAGTCACTCGGCCAAATAGCTCTGGACGTGGTGTTTGGTGATTCGAAACATTTTCGCAAAGAGAAGTTGACGTTTGAGGTCGTGGATTTTCAGAGTGCATATCATGCCATTTTGGGGAGACCAGCTTATGCACGGTTCATGGCTCGACCATGTTACGTGTACCTCAAATTGAAGATGCCCGGCCCCAAAGGAGTGATCACTGTCACCGGTGATCGGAAAAAGGCAGAAGAGTGCTTTCAGAAGGGCTCAAAGATTGCTGATTCCCAGGTGACAGCGGTCGAGTTTGAAGAATACAAGCAAAACGCAGATCCGAGTGATTTGCTGCGATCCAAGAAACCCGCCACAGAATCTGCATTTCAGTCGTCCGGTGAGACGAAGCCTGTTCACATTCACCCGACCGACCCCGATGCAGCCCCGACCCACATCTCCACAACACTCGACCCGAAATAGGAAGAAGCGCTCATCCAGTTCCTCCGTGAGAACTGGGACATTTTTGCATGGAAGCCCGCTGACATGCCAGGTGTTCCCAGGGGACTGGCTGAGCATCGCCTAAGAGTCGACTCATCAGCAAAACCAGTCAAAGAGCATCTTCGGCGGTCCGCCGTCCAGAAGAGAAAAGCCATTGGTGAGGAAGTGGCTCGACTGTTGGCGGCAGGATTTATCCGAGAGATATACCACTCCGAGTGGCTCGCTAATGTCGTCATGGTTCCTAAGAAGGACAAATCGCTCCGAATGTGCATTGATTTCAAGCACATCAACCGGGCCTGCCCGAAAGATCATTTTCCTCTCCCTCGCATAGATCAAATTGTTGACTCGACCGCGGGATGCGAGAGATTGTCTTTTCTAGACGCCTACTCCGGGTACCACCAGATCCGTCTGTACGGACCCGACGAGGTAAAAACAGCTTTCATCACTCCATTCGGGTGCTTCTGCTATATCACCATGCCATTCGGCCTCAAGAATGCCGGAGCCACATTTATGCGAATGATTCAGAAGTGTCTACTCACTCAAATCAGTCGGAATGTGGAAGCGTATATGGATGATATCGTCGTCAAGTCACGAAAAGGTTCCGACCTGCTCGCTGACCTCGCCGAAACATTTGCCAACCTCAGAAGGTATGATATCAAGCTCAATCCATCAAAGTGCACATTCGGAGTTCCTGGTGGCAAGTTACTCGGTTTTCTCGTTTCCGAGCGAGGGATCGACGCTAATCCAGAAAAGATCGGCACTATTCTCCGAATGAAACGCCCTGTGCGAGTGCACGATGTCCAGAAGCTTACTGGATGCTTGGCCGCATTAAGTCGATTCATCTCACGACTCGGTGAAAAGGCATTGCCTCTTTACCGACTAATGAAGAAGGCAGACAAGTTCGAGTGGACTCCAGAAGCTGATGCAGCGTTTGCCGAGCTAAAAGCTCTGCTCTCCACCCAGCCGGTGCTTGCTGCTCCAATCAGCAAAGAGCCTCTGTTGCTTTATATCGCAGCCACAGGACAAGTCGTCAGTACAGTGCTTACGGTCGAGCGGGAAGAAGAAGGAAAAGCTTTCAAAGTTCAGCGCCCAGTGTATTATTTGTCTGAAGTCTTGACTCCATCCAAGCAGAGATATCCTCATTATCAGAAGCTTGTGTATGGAATATACATGACCACAAAGAAGGTTGCTCATTATTTCTCTGATCATTCCATCACAGTCGTCAGCGACGCTCCACTATCAGAGATTTTGCACAACAGAGATGCAACTGGTCGAGTGGCGAAATGGGCGATTGAACTTCTTCCCCTTGATATCAAGTTTGAGGCAAAGAAAGCCATTAAGTCCCAGGCAATAGCAGATTTCCTCGCCGAGTGGATTGAACAGCAGCAGCCGACTGAAGTTCACTCGGAGCATTGGACCATGTTTTTTGATGGCTCTAAGATGTTGAATGGTTCCGGTGCTGGGGTTGTCCTGGTTTCCCCCAGAGGAGATAAGCTCAGATATGTGCTCCAGATTCACTTTGATTCCTCCAACAATGAGGCAGAGTATGAGGCCCTCTTATACGGATTGCGCATGGCCATTTCACTCGGCGTCCGTCGCCTGATGGTCTATGGCGATTCAGATTTAGTGGTCAACCAAGTGATGAAGGAGTGGGACGTGAGAAGCCCAGCCATGACTGGATACTGCAGTGCAGTGAGGAAGCTGGAAAAGAAGTTCGAGGGGTTGGAGCTCCATCATATACCCCGACTGAAAAATCAAGCAGCTGATGATCTAGCAAAGATAGGTTCCAAGAGAGGAGCCATTCCGAGTGGTGTGTTCTTGGAGCATATACACACTCCGTCAGTCAAAGAAGATCCTTTCACCGAAGAAGCTCCACAGCCCAAGAGTGCCACAGATCCGACTGAGGTTGAAGTCCCAGCAGTGGTCGACTTGGTCATGGAGGTCTTGGTGGTCATTCCCGACTGGACAGTTCCGTATATCGCGTATATCCTGAGAAAAGAGCTTCCGGAGGATGAGGAAGAGGCTCGACAGATCGTCCGTCGATCTAAAGCCTTTACCGTAATCAAAGGACAGTTATATAGAGAAAGCGCGACTGGAGTTGGTCAGAAGTGCATAACACCAGAAGAAGGTCGAATCATCCTTAATGATATCCACTCGGGGACCTGTGGTCATCATGCGTCCTCTCGGACCATCGTGGCCAAAGCATACCGAGCCGGATTTTACTGGCCAAAGGCGAATGAGATGGCAAAGGAAATAGTGGATAAGTGCGAGGGATGTCAGTTCTACTCGAATATGTCGCACAAGCCTGCATCAGCTCTGAAGACCATTCCACTCGTCTGGCCTTTCGCAGTATGGGGGTTGGACATGGTCGGTCCTTTGAGAACAGGTCGAAGTGGCTTCACGCATGTACTGGTGGCAGTCGACAAGTTCACCAAGTGGATTGAGGCTAAACCAATCAAGAACCTTGACGCCGGTACTGTTGTTAGCTTCATCAGGGAACTGATATTCAGATATGGAGTCCCGCACAGCATCATTACGGATAATGGGTCGAACTTTGACTCGGAGGAATTCAGGGATTTCTGCAACTCTCAAGGCACACGAGTCGACTACGCTTCAGTCGCCCATCCGCAGACGAATGGACAAGCAGAGCGAGCCAATGGCCTGATTCTCAAGGGATTGAAACCCCGACTGATGCGTGATCTCAAGCATGCAGCTGGAGCGTGGGTCGACGAACTTCCCTCGGTGCTTTGGGGACTGCGGACCACACCTAATCGATCGACCGGAAGAACTCCATTCTTCTTGGTCTACGGAGCTGAAGCAGTCTTGCCGAGTGATCTTCTCCACAATGCTCCTCGAGTTGAGATCTACAACGAAGCAGAAGCTGAACAAGCGCGGCAGGACGCAGTCGACCTTTTAGAGGAAGAAAGGGAGATGGCTCTGATCCGATCGACCATCTACCAACAAGATTTGCGCCGTTTCCACGCCAGAAATGTGAGGGGTCGAGCCTTCCAGGAAGGAGATTTAGTTCTCCGAGTGGATCAGAAGAAACATCACAAGCTTGCTCCTTCTTGGGAAGGGCCCTTCATCGTCACCAAAGTTCTCCACAACGGGGCGTACCGTCTTTACAACGTCGAACATAATATCGACGAGCCCCGAGCTTGGAACACGGAACTACTCCGCCCATTTTACACTTAAGTTTATCACTCGGATGAGTTGCAATAAAGTACTCCTGTAGTTCATGGATATCAAAATAATAGTGTTATAGTTCCTCCATAATTTTTGTCACTTTTTATTTTGTCCAATAAAATTTTCCCCTCAGTGGGTGACTTAGCCGCAAATCCGTTTCGCCTAAGTTTGTAAAAATCCTTACCGAGTGGTGAGACAGACTCCCACTCGGAGGCTTAGCTGCGAATCCGTTTCGCCTAAGATTAAATAAAATCCTACCGAGTGGTATGCCAGACTTCCACTCGGAGGCTTAGCTGCAGTCCAAGTACTCGCCTAAGTTATAAAAATCCTACCGAGTGGTAAGCCAGACTTCCACTCGGAGGCTTAGCTGCAGTCCAAGTACTCGCCTAAGTTATCAAAAATCCTACCGAGTGGTAAGCCAGACTTCCACTCGGAGGCTTAGCTGCAGTCCAAGTACTCGCCTAAGTTATCAAAATCCTACCGAGTGGTAAGCCAGACTTCCACTCGGAGGCTTAGCTGCAGTCCAAGTACTCGCCTAAGTTATAAAAATCCTACCGAGTGGTAAGCCAGACTTCCACTCGGAGGCTTAGCTGTAGTCCAAGTACTCGCCTAAGTTATCAAAATCCTACCGAGTGGTAAGCCAGACTTCCACTTGGAGGCTTAGCTGCAGTCCAAGTACTCCCCTAAGTTATATAAATCCTACCGAGTGAAGAGCAAACCTCTCACTCGGGGGCTTAGCTGCAGCCCAGTGCTCGCCTAAGTTATATAAATCCTACCGAGTGAAGAGCAAACCTCTCACTCGGGGGCTTAGCTGCAGCCCAGTGCTCGCCTAAGATATAAAAATCCTACCGAGTGAAGAGCAAACCTCTCACTCGGGGGCTTAGCTGCAGCCCAGTGCTCGCCTAAGTATATAAAATCCTACCGAGTGAAGAGCAAACCTCTCACTCGGGGCTTAGCTGCAGCCCAGTGCTCGCCTAAGATATAAAAATCCTACCGAGTGAAGAGCAAACCTCTCACTCGGGGGCTTAGCTGCAGCCCAGTGCTCGCCTAAGATATAAAAATCCTACCGAGTGAAGAGCAAACCTCTCACTCGGGGGCTTAGCTGCAGCCCAGTGCTCGCCTAAGATATAAAAATCCTACCGAGTGAAGAGCAAACCTCTCACTCGGGGGCTTAGCTGCAGCCCAGTGCTCGCCTAAGATATAAAAATCCTACCGAGTGAAGAGCAAACCTCTCACTCGGGGGCTTAGCTGCAGCCCAGTGCTCGCCTAAGATATAAAAATCCTACCGAGTGAAGAGCAAACCTCTCACTCGGGGGCTTAGCTGCAGCCCAGTGCTCGCCTAAGATATAAAAATCCTACCGAGTGAAGAGCAAACCTCTCACTCGGGGGCTTAGCTGCAGCCCAGTGCTCGCCTAAGTGGATTAAGGAATAAGTCGACTGCAGTGAGCGTCTTGCTTTGAACCTGCAAAAGACATTTCAAGCCAAAAGCAATCATATTCAAACATCAAATTCAAGTTCGGAACGATACCTAAAGGAACCGAAAGTGCTCAGGCGCTAAGCCTGTTAAGGTTTATCGGTTACAACTCCACTCGGCATACCGAGGCAAATTTAAAGCGTCGAGCTTAAAAGAAGTTTTTTACCCCTCCTGTGGAGGGCTGGAAGGTGCAACAAACTCATCAAGATCAATTCCATCTGCGATCCGAGTGGCAGCAGCAATGAAAGTTTCCATAAAGGACCTGAAGTCGTGTTTCTTGGTGTTGGCCACCCGGAGGGCCGCCAGCTTGTCTTCTCGCGCATCTTTGCAGTGGACTCGGGCCAGACACAGAGCAACATCTGCACCGCACCGAGCCGAGGACTTTTTCCACTCCTGCACTCGACCAGGGACTGTGTTCAAGCGAGCCATCAGCGACTCGAGGTCGTGCTGGAGTGTCTCCCTGGGCCAGAGCGTTGAGTCGATGCGAGATGTGGCGACCTTCAGCCTTGCGAGATAGTCCACGACAGCTGCGACACGGGACTCCAGTCAGAAAACATTCATGGCAACTTCGTCGTTCACCGGAGAATTGACGGGGTCAAGGTTTGGTTCCAGCCGGCTAGTCTCTTCTTCAAAGTCTTGACAAAATTCTGCAAGGGCGATCACCGAGTCAAGGCAATGGTCGAATGGAAAAATCACAGTTGAAAATGATTGTTGAGCATAAAGGTTTACCTTCAAGCATAAGGAACAGCTTCTTGCCAAGACCACTCAGAAAGGCCTCCAGATTATTTTTCTTCCCAAGAGCAGCTTTCAGATTGGTATTTTCTTGTTCAAGCTTGGTGACTGAAGCTAACTTCTCGTCAGCAAGCTTGATCTTCTCAGCTAGTTCAAGGTCTTTTTTCTGTTGGGCCTCCTTCACCTTACCTGCAAGTTACAGCAAGATCAGATTTTGAAACAAATAAAGGGAAAAAGCAGTCGTCGAGGTCTCACCAAACATACCTTTGGTCTCCTCCTTTGCCTTCGTCAGATTCTCCTGAGCCAGCTTCAAATCCAGCTCGAGCTGAATGTGCTTGTTTTCCAGCTCAGTGTAGCGAGCCGCAAGGTCACAGGATCTCTGCGAAGAATCAATCGACTAAATGTCAAAGATAATTCACTTCCGAGTGGAACAGGAAAAATCATGCGTTTCTAAGACTACAGCCGAATACAAGCATTCGACCGTAGTCTCGGGGACTACACCCAGTGGGTGCACTCAGCGTGCCCCCACTAATCCTATTGAAGACAGAGTCGACCAGTCGACCTCAAAAAAAACAAGATGTATTCTTTAAGACTGTAATCGACTGCAAGCAGTCGACCACAGTCTCGGGGACTACACCCAGTGGGTGCACTCAGCGTGCCCCCACCGGTTTGCGAAATCCATTCGCCATAGTCGAATGACGGAAAGACTGAACTTATAAAGCCTAAGGCCGACTGCCAGTAGTCGACCTTAGCCTTGGGGACTACACCCAATGGGTGCACTCAGCGTGCCCCCACCGGTTTGCGAAATCCATTCGCCATAGTCGAATGACGGAAAGACTGAACTTATAAAGCCTAAGGCCGACTGCCAGCAGTCGACCTTAGCCTTGGGGACTACACCCAGTGGGTGCACTCAGCGTGCCCCCACCGGTTTGCGAAATCCATTCGCCATAGTCGAATGACGGAAAGACTGAACTTATAAAGCCTAAGGCCGACTGCCAGCAGTCGACCTTAGCCTTGGGGACTACACCCAGCGGGTGCACTCAGCGTGCCCCCGCTAACACGGAGTTTAAATCGACACACCTAGTGGGTGATTACTATAAATTCTGGAAAGAAACCAAGCGGTGGTCGACTGACCTGAACATTGCTTTGAAGGGCGGAACTGGCGTCGTAAGCTGCCTGGCTCGCATCCCGGATGGTCTTCAACTGCTCCATCATGATCCCTGCCTGGCGTATCGCCTCCTTCGCGGCGCCAGCTTGGTCCTCTGGGACGTGGTGCGTCGTGAAGAGGGAGGGCTGCAGAGCACTCGTCAGTGGATCTGCGAAGGACACAGTGTGTCGAGTGGTGTTCTCCTCCTCCGCGACCAGAGTCTCAGGCACCGTCACATCCTGGGGCACCCTGCCGGCAGACGCTTTCCTACTCCTTCTGGGCTTCAGCGGTTCCTCATCTTCATCATCATCAGGGAGAGTGATAACAACATTGGATGGAGCTACAGAAAAGAATCAGAATTAGAGATCATGAGTCAGTCGACTAGAAACGGTGTTAAGAGTATAGTACCAGGTTTTGAGGTTGCTGCGTCCTCCATCTCATGGTCGTCAGCCCGGGCTGAGGTCTCAGAAGTAGCAGCACTGCAACTCCAAAGAATCAGTCGACTAACTCCAGCGCCAACCAGAGATAAAGTTCGCACAAAACAAGAAGACTTAAGCAGCATGATTACCCTGATATGGTGGGGATGGACACCTTCATCTTCGGCAGGAGCTTGGTCGGCTTTGACGGGGCCGCCCTGGGCTGCTTCGACGCCTTTTCAGTCGGCGCCGGAGAGGTGGTCCGAGGGCGCTTGGTCGACTGTGTAACAGTCGCAACCCCCTTGCCACGTTCAGTCGCAGGGTCATGGACAAGTTTCGACCGCCTTTCCGAGCGCGGTGGTGCGACCTCCTCCTCCTCCTCTTCTTCGTCCTCATCATCATCATCATCATCGTCATCGTCATCATCATCATCCTCAGCGGCGTCCGAGTCCCACTCCTCCTCCTGGCTCTCGCCCCCGCTCGCTTCTCCCTCCTCAGTCGGAGCCTGTGCTCCATTGGGCATCGAGTACAGCTCAGTGAGGACCTGATAGACATCAAGACAAAGATCAGTCGACCGATCGGCAGAGAAAACAGAAATAAATGTGACAAGAATACAATGGGAAGTGGAGCAGACATACCTTGTTTGGATCACTGTGGTGGTCGAGTGGAGGAATCCTTCTGGCTCCGCGAGGGTTATCCTTGTTCCCAGTAACAGCGGCCATCCACCTTTCCAGAGTGGCATCGTCGACTGCTTCTGGATTGACCCGAGTCACATCCTCAGTCCCGCAGTACAACCACATGCAATGGCTCCGGAACTGAAGAGGCTGGATACGACGCCTAAGAAAAACCTCCAGGAGATCCATACCCGTCACTCCCTCCCGAACCAACTGAACTACACGCTCCATCAGCATCTTCACGTCAGCTTTCTCCTCCGGAATCACCTTCAGAGAGGAGGGCTTGTTCACTCGGCCCATGGTGAACTGAGGGAGTCCACTCGACTGCCCCGGCGTCGGCTGATCCTGGCAGTAGAACCAGGTCGACTGCCAGCCTCTGACTGACTCGGGAAATGTCATGGCTGGGAAGGTGCTCTTGTTCCTCACCTGGATCCCCAGACCCCCACACATTTGGACAACTTGGGTTTTTTCGTCGCCTGGGCTCGCCTTCTTCACGGTCTGAGAGCGACACGTGAATATGTGCTTGAACAAGCCCCAATGCGGTCGACAACCCAGAAAACTCTCACACATGGACACAAACGCGGCAAGATAGGCGATAGAATTCGGGGTGAAGTGGTGGAGTTGCGCTCCAAAGAAGTTCAAGAAACCACGGAAGAAAACGCTCGGCGGCAAAGAAAATCCGCGGTCGACATGGGTAGCCAGAAGCACGCACTCACCCTCTTCCGGCTGGGGCTGCCACTCTTTCCCCGGAAGCCTTGCAGCTCCATGAGGGATCAGGCCCTCGTTGGCCATGTCGAGGAGATCCGTCTCCGTGATGGTCGATTGGATCCAATCTCCCTGGACCCAGCCTTTCGGCAGGCGAGATCTAGACGAAGACCCGCCGCGACTGGTGGATCTCCCCTTCGCCTTCTCCGTCGCCGACGCCTTCTTCGCGCGTTCCAGCGCCGCCGTCTTCTCCTTGACCATGGCTGCCGGCGAGACGCGCGAGGAGAAGTTGTGCGGAGGCGAGAGCGAGCGCGTTGGGCGGAGACGAAGGGAGCAGAGAGAGAATGCTGAGGCACTGCTCAAAAAACCCTCGCCGGGCGCGTTTATAAGATCCCTTCCGAGTGGATGACAGGTGGGCCCGGTCGATCTAATCATATCCTGAAACAGTTGCGCGGACGTGATACGTGGCGAAAAAAGCGGCGCGGGGATCGAGGCGTCTATGCCCTGTCCCATCCGAGCGCCGCGGTCCGCCCCGCTTCGCGCGCTTCCCCAAATTTCGTATCCCGCGGAATCCGCGAACGGCAGATCGGTCTGCCAGACGCGGGATTTCCTGCGATCCGTCGCTCGGAAATCGGCGAAGTCCAAAAGATCACTCGACGAAGGAAAAGAATGGATCGAGTCGACTGAAGAAAAGTTGCTCACTATCAACAAAGAGATTTTTTGGTTCAAAACAACGCACGACCAGTATGCGAAGGCTAATCGGAAACAACATCAACTCCTTCATCACTCAAGACTCAATCCATTCGGGGGCTAATGATGGAGTCATGTACCTAGGGTAGGGTCACAGACCTGATCTAAGTACCCTGCCCAAGGACACCCTTAGAAGAGATCACCTTCCAGTCGACCTACGAGGGACTCACTCGACTGACTTGAAGGACTCGACCACGAAGACTCACTCGATCACCAGAAGGTCAAGAGGCACTCTGCACTGCAACGGTCTGTAATTAAGTAGACTTTATGATAGTAAAGACACTTTATGTGGGGAGTTACCAGTAACGCCCCGGACTTAATGTACCTTAAACCCTTCATTACGTGGGTTGGCTGGGGTCCAGGCGCACTCTATATAAGCCACCCCCCTCCACAGGCAGAAGGGTTCGGCACCCTGTAATCCATATACACATAATCCACTCGACCGCCTCCGGGCTCCGAGACGTAGGGCTTTTACTTCCTCCGAGAAGGGCCTGAACTCGTACATCTCTTGTGCTTACAACCTCTCCATCGCTAGGACCTTGCCTCTCCATACCTACCCCCCACTCTACTGTCAGACTTAGATCCACGACAATGGGTGCAAACCTATAGGATGCAAATGGGTATTCAAGAAGAATCTTAGGCCTGATGGTACTATTGAAAAGTACAAGGCTCGGCTCGTGGCTAAGGGATATACCCAAAAGGAAGGTGAAGACTTCTTTGATACTTACTCACCTGTGGCTCGACTGACCACTATTCGAGTTCTACTTTCACTAGCTGCCTCGCATGGTCTTCTCGTTCATCAAATGGATGTTAAGACTGCTTTCCTAAATGGAGAGTTGGACAAGGAAATCTATATGGAACAACCACATGGGTTTGTACTAGATGGTCAGGAAGGAAAAGTGTGCAAGTTGCTGAAGTCTTTGTATGGACTCAAGCAAGCACCTAAACAGTGGCATGAGAAGTTTGAAAGAATTTAATAGCCGCAGGATTTGTTGTAAACGAAGATGACAAATGTGTGTCCTATCGCCATGGTGGGGGCGAGGGAGTTATCCTTTGCTTGTATGTTGACGACATACTGATTTTTGGAACAAATCTGAATATTATTAAGGAGGTCAAGAATTTCCTATCTCGTTGTTTTGAGATGAAGGATTTAAGAGTGGCTAATGTCATTCTGAACATTAAGTTGTTGATAAACGATGATGGTGGGATTACATTGCTTCAATCTCACTATGTGGAAAAGATCTTAAGTCGCTTTGGCTATAATGACTGCAAGCCCTCTCCAACACCTTATGATGCAAGTGTGTTACTTCGAAAGAATCGAAGAATTGCTAGAGACCAATTGAAGTATTCTCAGATTATTGGCTCGCTTATGTACTTAGCCAGTGCTACAAGACCTAACATCTCTTTTGCTGTTAGCAAACTGAGTCAGTTTGTCTCAAAACCAAGAGATGTGCATTAGAAAGCTCTCGAAAGAGTTTTGCATTATTTGAAAGGCACTATGAATTATGGAATTCACTACACCGGGCACCCAAAGGTGCTTGAAGGGTATAGTGACTCAAACTGGTCTCAGATGCTGATGAGATAAAGGCCATGAGCGGTTATGTATTCACTCATGGAGGTGGCGCTATTTCTTGGAAGTCTTGCAAGCAGACCATCTTAACGAGGTCAACAATGGAAGCAGAATTCACAACACTAGATACATCTACGGTCGAAGCAGATTGGCTTCGTCGGCTCTTGAATGACTTGCGGGTTGTTGAGAAACCTGTACCGGGTATCCTTATGAACTGCGACAATCAAACTATGATCACGAAAGTGAGCAGCTCAAAGGATAACATGAAGTCATCAAGACACGTTCAGAGAAGGTTAAAGTCTGTCAGAAAAATGAAAAACTCTGGAGTTATTGCATTGGATTATATCCAAACGTCTAAAAATCTGGCAGATCCTTTTACTAAGGGTCTATCACGTAATGTGATAGATAATGCATCGAGGGAGATGGGTATGAGACCCACAATATGAGTTGTTCACAGTGGTAACCTATTGTTTGTGATCGGAGATCCCGTGAATTAGATGTGGAAGACAAGATGTTGGTCAACTGAGAGGAGAGTATCCTATCCTTACTATTCACAATACCACTCTGTGAAGATGCAATACTCTCCTAATCTGCATGGCAGGTTGATATATATCTTAATGTGTTCTAACTGGCTTATTTAAGCAGAGATGTTATCCTGCAGAACATCTTTTGAAGAACACACCTATATGAGTCTAATTGTCAAACGTTGCAATCTATGAGAGCAGGGTTCTCTCTAGTAAACTCATGAAAGATCACGGAGTATGATGCATAAGATCCACCCGCGAGGAAGACCCACGGTAGCCACATATCGGTCAAGGCTTTATGTGAAGCTAGATTCGCAGAAAACATGCAGTTCAAGGCCCAGTCCACTGTTCAAGTTGCTTACTAGTGTAGCATAGAGTTCTAGGTGGAAGTTCAACTTAACAGTCTCCACTGCAGTACCGGTATATAAAACAGTGTTTTGGAACCAAAGACAAATTTCTGTGTGTCTCTGGGATCTGGTGAGGGATTGCTGGAATTTAGTCTATTTTGGGCAGCCCAATAACTATTTCAGAAATTCCTAATAAATCCTAAAGGCCCACTTAGCCCATTTGTGCAAGACAAGGGATACTACTAAAGTTTAGTCCCACATTGCTAGTTTAGTGGGAGTTGGACCTCTTTATAAGGGAGGTTCTTTCCCCACTTGTACGAGCATGAGAACAAGAGAGATATCCATGCGCGCTCCTCCTCTGCCGCCCGCCTCGCCACGCCTCGTCACGACGCGCCGCGGGTTGCGGGAATGAGCCGAGCCGATATCTAAATTTTTTCCATGCACTACGGGTATATGAAAGGTCACACGAAAGCTGAAAAGATTTTTGCGAAAGTGGAGTTTGAATGCGAATGGTGCAGCCCTTCGGCTGCTGGCTGTTCGTTTTGCCTAGCGTCGATGCCCTCTCGCCTCCTTCTCTTGCACCTATAAAAGGAATGTCGCTCCTCCAAGAGAGACGCACCAAAACTACTCCTTCCCTCGCTATCGGTTCCATCTCTGAACTACTGCTGTCTTCCTCATCCCGGCTTGCGGCGTGCATCGCACGTCGGGACAGTAGGCCTCCGAGAGCGCACCTTTTGAATGCTGTACGGGAGAAGGGTGATAAGGTTTTTGGGGAGCGCTCTACGCGACTACTGGCTTCTTCATCACGGACTCCGACGACTACTTCCCTGACGACGACTTCTTCTCCGACGTCGACTACCTCAGCAATGACATGGCTGGAGAGGATGTCGACCCCAAGTCCCGTGCTTCTGCTATTGCTGTCCCGTATGTGTTCTTCTTCTTTCTGTCAGATGTCCTGCCACAGTTTCTTGTACTAGTACTTGCCCTACATGTGTTAGGTTCTACTCCATATATGCAACATGATCTAGTGTCTGTCCTAGATGTGTTCTGTTCAAGTTCATATATGCAAATGCTATTTACTTTTTATCCGTCAGGTTGCATGACTTGCTTTATCACGGCTATATTAGTCATGCTTTATCTAATATTTCTGTTAATAAAATCATTTGGTAAATTGCTCATATTTCCAACAGGTTGAGTCTGTCGGGTTCACCATTGTAGTGTTTCTATGAAAAAGTCTTCTGTTTTTTAGGAATTAACCCACAGTGCTGTTATAAGTTCAAAACGTTTTGTCTTGCCTACTGTTTCGTTTTTCTTTCTTCTCACCGGACAGTTTTGTGGTGTGAGGCACGCGACGAGCAGCCACAGTCGCTGGCCGGCGATGCATGCGAGGTGCCGAAACACGTGGACAGATCGGGGCTGACACGAACCGGGGCGGCAGAAGACGTGCCGTGGAGAGGTCGCACAGAGGCCAGTGACGCTGAACTCATCGGAAGAAAGAGCTTTGTGGCAGGAGCAGCCAGCACGCTAGAGGCGGTCGAGGCATGCGGGTGTGGTTGGGACGGTGTCAAGTGCGCTGGCACAGGAGCATGGAGGTAAGAGGAACTACAGGAAGGTGGTCGTCGGTGTGCGAAGACATTTTCCATGGCGAAGTGGAGGTTGTCGAGGACGTCCGCAACGGCGGACATGGCCGCTCGCTTCAGGGTCTCGATGGTTTAGAGGCAGAGTCCCGGGTGCCGGTGAGGTCGACGGAAAAAGACGAGGAACAAATGAGAAGAGGTTTTGGAGCTGGCAAGCAAGTGGCGGCGCTAGCTTGGCAACTTGAGATCGATGGGAAGACCGCGTGTGGTTGTGAGCATGTCCAGTGAAGCGATGAGGAGGTCGACCTAGGCTGGGCCTTGGCTACTGGCCGTTTGATTGGCTCCGACCCACTCTTGGGCTTTGATTAGGCGGTTAGTTTTGGGCTGACGTCAGAGGTTGGCTAATAAAGGAAAAAAAATAGTGCGCCAAACGGATGCTAAAAAAACTTGAGCCATGCACGGTTGCACCTCGGATTGCTGGTACAACTAACGTTATAGTCCCGTAAAACGATCCCCACCTGTTTATATACGTTCACAAGCAGCCTGGAGGCAAGCCAAGTCGGGAGTCAACAAGCGGCAGCACCGTTGTTTGATAGGAAGATATATAGGAAAAAAAATATATGAGACCAGGTCTCACGGTTAGCAGGTGAGACCCGTCCTGATGAATGACACGTGGCATTCACAAATCACAAAGCATCTAATCTTCCCCCTGATTTTAAGTGTGGGGGGGGGGGATGCTTTGTGATTTATGAATGCCACGTGTCATCCATCAGGATGGTCTCATAGAATTTTTTTCTAAATATATATCTTTGTGTAAAATAATATTCAATAAATAATATTGTTTGTAACCTAAAAAATTCAATAAATGGACATATTTGGCAGGTTAGATAAATTCACAATTTATCATCAAAAGCTAGGCATGGATAGGTAGGTAAGATAAATCCACAGTTCATCATGCTTAGTGTTAGCTTATTTATGCGTTAATGTGACAATTTTTTATATCTTTTGTTACAACGCACGGGCATGATTCCTACGTCGGGTTGATAATAATAATCTTTTCCTAATATTAATAAAGCACGGATTGACTCCGTCGAGTTCATCATCATTCTTTTTTATTTCACTTCTTCCCTACGTGGTCTCTTTTGCCGGTTCCTACGAGATGGTACTATTTTCTATCCTACCTCGCTCCACGTCTCCTCTTCTCTATCGAATTTTAAAAGAATTGTACGTCTAGGTACAGGCAGCCACGCCAGCCCATCTAACTAACCGCAAAAAACATGGGCCTTCCTTATGGGCTGGGTGCAAGCTTTCTTATCTTAGGTCTTAGAGAAAGAAAAAAACCTATGTCTCAAAAAAAAACCCTGCTACAATGCAGAACCGAGCATGGGATCTGTCTAATTCTTTCGGCCAGAACAACCAACTGAGATAAACATATTACGTGAAGAATAGTCCCACCTCGCAATTTTGAACACAGTCAAACCAGTTAATATACAGTTGTCGCAGTAATTAACAAATAGTCGTGAAAAAAGGCAGCTAATTATTGTGGCTAAATATACGACTAATTCAAAGGAAGGATGGTGTGGGCTCGGAAGAATATTTGAATGGATGGGATCCTTAATAAGGTAAGGAAGGATTGTGGTGGCCTTGCCAGAATATTTAAATGGATGGGATCCTTAATAAGGTAAAAAGGATTGTGGGCTGAATATTTAAAGACGGTTGACTGTATGATCCGGAAAGGAATGATTTGATTATGGGCTGAATATTTGCAGATGGTTGAGGAGGATTGTGTGATCCGGACAAACTAGACCATCATTGACAATGGTGACGAAAGAAAGAATTAGCAACAACAATGTGGCTCTAGAAATGTACAATTTTTTGTTTCTCCAGTTGCAACGATGGCCGTTTGTATCGACACTAACAACATTTTTTCTTATCGATCTCTACATGCCCAATAATAAAAGCAAATTGGCTGCTACCGAGTCAATTAAAGTCTTCCATAAAATGTATTAATATGCCAATCAATCGTGTCATCTCATTATTTATGCTTTTTAATGTTATTTAGAAAGATAAGGCAGTACGTCTTTTCCTTATTACAATTGAAACCATGTTTTAGCACCTCTAGAGCTTGATACCTACTATTTTTGTTTGTTAGATTTGTTTGTGTAAAATGCGTATTTCCACTTTTTTTATTTTGTTAATATTGTGTGACAGCAGCACGGACAATTGGTGCTAACCAGCCACCCAGCACATGCCAACACCACATCTACAACCATCATGGAATATATTTCAAGTCGGGAGAAGATAACCAGTTCTAGTTTAACTTAGAATATGACGATGAATCATAGCTCTATATAGAAAATTCAAGTTCATTTGGAATCCGTATATAACTTCCTATTTTGTGGGTTTAAAATTTTGGTGCGCTTTAAATTTCGCATGAACTATCATTTTGTTTTGCTCATCTAATTCTAACCAAATTAATACATATCAATTGTGTCTCCTGTAGCAACACACGGGCATTTTTGCTAGTATATGTAATGTATGGTGGTGCTTTTATTCGTAGAACTCACTGGGAAACGATAAAAACAATGTCTAGGCGTTCTACGAGAGCTATATCCCGCTTATAGCAGGATGGAAGCTACTCTTGTGTCCGGTGTCGGGTGCAGCGCGAGCGGGCCGGCCCATTAGACTAGAACTCGCTCGCTATAGGTTCGCTCACTGTAGTTTTTTTAAAATATTTTTCGTTTTGTTTTGGGTTTTCTTCGGTTTTTATGTTTTTAACCAGCTTTTTCTGGTTTTTTGTTATAGCTTCAGTTTTTACCTCTTTTCTTCGTCCCCTTATCGGTTTTCAGATTTTTTTTCTATATGGTTTTCTTTGTTTCTTTCTCAGGTTTTCTCCATTTTTTTTGCACTGCTTCTTCTTCGCTTTTCTTGTTTCCTTCGTCTCTTCAGTTCTCCTTATTTTTTTCTTTTTTCTTTTTTGACACGTGTCTACACTTTTTCGGCACATGGCACATTTTTAGGACATGTCAAGAACATATTTAATATACATTTAATATTTTTCAAATACCTAATTAACATTTCTTTCAAAAAAATATTTTGATCTCTATTTTATTTCATACACATTTTGTACATTTTTTGTATATATATAAAACATTTTTTAGTACAGGTTTTAAATTTTCATATATATGATTAATTTTTTTAAAATATATATTTTGATTTCTACTTTGTTGTACACATTTTACCTTTTTGATGGATATTTAACATTTTCAATAAACAAGTTTAACATCATTGAAATATATAATTAATAGTTTTTAAACTTATATTTTTGGGCGTCTAGTTTTTCCATGCACATTGTTCATTTTTTGTATACACCAGGAACATTTATGTATATATGTGTAACATTTTTCAAATACATGATTAACATTATTAAACACTTACATTTTTTAGTCTACTATGTTTCATACATATTGCACATTTTATGTATTCATCGCAAACCTTTTTTCTATATACATTTAACATTTTTTAAAGGCAGGTAATCAGTCGGGTCTGTAGCTGTCTAATCATCCCCCATGTAGCTGTCCGATCACACATAGGAGGCCTCGTCGTATCCTTCTCCCAACATTACAGCAACACCGATGTTGATGTTCCTTCGCAGCACTAGGAGACGCATGGGCGTGCTGCATCGCAGCACTGTCACGCCTTGCCAATCTGACCTACATTGCTAGGGAGTGATGCATCCCAAAAACGGTCGCAACATAGCCGACTTCCGACGAGCCGCATAGCAGCGCCGACGAGGCTGGGTTGCAACACCAACATCTGATGACGAGAGCCACGTCAAACGTTGCATCGTATCTACCACCAGTCACCAAGGGTCGCGTGGCAGCGCAACGTCGCAAAGGGAAGGCTGTGTTGCACCACCAGCAACCGATGACGACCGCCGTGTCACAACACCAGCAACAACGTTGAATGATGCATCATAGTCGCCGGCAGCCACCAAAGGTCGCGTGCTAGCGCAACTTTCACGAGTGTTGCATACTAGCCGGCAGTGGCGCAAACAAACGCCGCATCGCAACACCAGCGCCAAGGACGGTTGCGTCGCAACACGCCAACACCGACATGTTGTCTTTGCGCAGCCATGGCGAACAGTGAGATGTACGGGGATGAGAAAAAGGGAATTGACATTGGTGGAAAAATCGAGCAGATCTTGTTAGCGATGGAGGATGAGGTGATAAGGCTGGCAGGTGTACGGGCCCCACCAAGACGTGTGGTTTCCGCAGCATGCGGTTGACACGGGTGGAAAATCATCTAGTTTACAATAACATTTTCCTTTTTGAAATGGATGATTAACATTTTTGAAATGGATGGTTATTGACCGGAGATGTATCTCGGTCATGTCTACATAGTTCTCAAACCCGTAGGGTCCGCACGCTTAACGTTCAATAACGATTTATATTATGAGTTATGTGATTTGACAAACCAAAGTTTGTTCGGAGTCCCGGATGAGATCACGGACATGACGAGGAGTATCGAAATGGTTGAGATATAAAGATTGATATATTGAAAGGTTATGTTTGGACACCGGAATGGTTTCGGAAAGTTTCGGACATTTCCGGAGTACCGGGGGTTACCGGAACCCCCTGGGGGAGTTAATGGGCCTTCATGGGTGAGGGAGTCCTGGATTAGGGGGTCCTCGGACAGCCGGACTATATACTTTGGCCGGACTGTTGGACTATGAAGATACAAGATTGAAGACTTCGTCCCGTGTCCGGATGGGACTCTCCTTTGCGTGGAAGGCAAGCTTGGCGATTCGGATATGTAGATCTCCTCCCTTGTAACCGACTCTGTGTAACCATAGCCCCCTCCGATGTCTATATAAACCGGGGGGTTTTAGTCCGTAGGACAACAACAATCATATCATAGGCTAGCTTCTAGGGTTTAGCCTTTCCGATCTCGTGGTATGTCAACTCTTGTAATACTCATATCATCAAGATCAATCAAGCATGAAGTAGGGTATTACCTCCATCGAGAGGGCACGAACCTGTATAAGCATTGTGTCCCCCGCCTCCTGTTACCATCCGCCTTAGACGCACAGTTCGGGACCCCCTACTCGAGATCCGCCGGTTTTGACACCGACATTGTTGCCTTCATTGAGAGTTCCACTGCGCCGTCACGGTAAGGCGAATGGCTCGCCTTGTTGTCAGGGACAACGTTACCTCTAGGGGAGCCCTGGCTGTAGGCCAAACTCTCCGATTAGGCGGCTTCATCATGACCACCCCATCGGCCGTTGCGCCGACGATGACATCTCGGGTCATCAAAAACAACCTCCACGTCGGCTCGGGATTCACCGAGCAGATGGATCCAATGGAGCTCTCTTCTTTGAACGAGCTCTTGGATCGCATTGCCGCCTTGGGAGTTGCTATGGACTATGATCGGATTGGGCTTAAACCCGACCAAAGGGAGATTAACTCTCCGTCGGTTACCCATCAGATAGCGGTGGTGGAGGAGCGATGCAGCGATTCTTCCTCTATTTTGAGGACAAACTATGTCCGGATTCCCAAGCTCTCCAAGCCGGATACCCGTCTACGGGAGGACAGGGCCCAAGCTCCGAACCTGGAATTGAACATCGGTCTAGTATCGTTGGGAAACATCCCAGAGCCCAAACTACCAAGCTCGGAAACTCCTTTGGGTCTCAGACTGGGCCAGGGTTTGGACTTAAATCTACCCACCCACCCTCACATAAGTGATCTTTCCCATATTAGATAAGAGCCCCAAGAGACAGTACATCACTATCAGGCTAGATTCCTCCTTGCAATAAGAAAGGCAAAGGACTATCGCGAGGAAGACGCAATTTCATTATTTTGCAAAAATTGCACGGACAAGGGAATCCTCAACTCCATAAGTCGCAGTGATATAACACACTTCGCTGACTTGGCGTCCATAGTACGGAAGTACTGTGCGATGGAAAGCACTTGGAAATCCCAAACACAATTCTGGGATCCTCTAGCTCTAACTAAACCCTCTGCCCGAATTAAAAGGGTGTACTCTCGTAAGTCACCTAATCCAATTACAAAGAAGCGAAAACCCACTATAGGGCGTGGAACCGTATTGGAGGGATGGCTCAATGGGCCATGCAAAATTCACAGTACATCGGATAGCATGCCAACACACAGCCTTAGGGCATGTTGGATACTCCAGCAGGTGGCCAGGAATGGGGAAGACCTCCTCATCAATAATACCGCAGAGCACCCTCCCGCGGAAAATGACAATACAGTACTGACAGTCTTCGAGACTTTCGCCTCAAACAATAGGCGCAAGCGGGCACTTCGCAGCCTCGTCGAAGTTTGCCATGTTGCAATGATAAATCCATGGAACGACATGGCCATAACCTTCAATGCTAGTGACGAACCTCAATTCCGCACAGCCCGAGCTCCAGCCGCTTTGGTCCTTAGTCCAATTGTGGATGGCTTCCGGCTTATTAAAGTACTCATGGACGGTGACAGCGGATTAAACCTCATCTATGAGGAGACTCTTCAAAAAATGGAAATAGACAAGAGCTGCATTGAGCAAAGTGGCACGTCCTTCAGAGGAATTATCCCTAGTCGGGAGGCACAATGTGCGGGAAAAATCACACTAGATGTGGTATTCGGCACGCCGGAGAATTACAGGTCTGAAGAAATCACATTCCAACTGGCCCCGTTTAGTAGCAGATACCACGCCCTTTTAGGGTCCGAAGAAATCACATTCCAAGAGGCCCCGTTTAGCAACCCAATCTTGGCCGCGCCAAATATCGGCGAACCGATGCTGTTATATATAGCGGCAACACACCAGGTTGGCAGCGCAGTGCTCGTCGTCGAACGAGAAACGGACGGACATAAGTTCCTGCTTCAAAAGCCGGTATACTACGTATCTACTGTCCTCACTCCATGCAAATCCCGGTACCCACATTATCAAAATATAGCATACGCGGTCTTCATGGCATCCCGAAAACTACGACACTACTTTCAAGAGTGTTCAATTATGGTGGCCTCTGAGGTTCCACTCAACGACATTATAAACAACCGCGATGCCACGGGCCGGATTGCTAAATGGGCTATTGAGCTCCTCCCGTTCGACATATCATACAAACCACGGTGAGCCATTAAGTCATAAGTACTGGCCGATTTCGTCGCCGAATGGACAGAAGCCGAACTCCCCAAAAGAATACGGCACGTACTCCAATTTGATCATGCACTTCGACGACTCTAAAATGCTGGCAGCTCTGGGGGCAGGCATCGTCCTGACATCCCCAACCAGAGATACAGTCCAATACGTACTCTAAATATTATGCACAGACTCCAACAACGCAGCCGAATATGAGGCCCTGTTGCATGGTCTCCGGATGGCAGTCTCCATGGGCATTCAATGCCTAGAGGTGTGTGGGGATCCGAACCTTGCAATATCCCAGATAAATGGAGATTTTGATGCCAAGGACCCAAAATTGGTGGCTTATTGCAATGCCGTCCTCAAAATGTCAGCTCGATTCGAGGGGCTCGAATTCCACCATGTGGTCCGAGAGAACAATCAAGCGGCGGATATCCTCGCCCGAATCGGTGCTAAGCGCGACCCTGTCCCACCTAATATTTTCCTGGAAAGGCTGTTTAAGACATTCGTGGTGTGGGAAGGGGAGACCGGCAATAGCAGTCCGGATCCGGCCACAACACCAGCCCCCGAACACTCTGACGTAATCGGAGGCTCCGCCACCAAGATAACACCTTCGGGTCACGTGATTATGGCTGTCATTGCCCCATGGAAAGAACCCTTCTTGGCTTACCTAAATAGGCAAGAACTCCCAGAGGACCAAAATGTGGCATGTTGCATTGTGCGGCGGTCTAAATCCTGCAAGGTCCACGAGGGAGAGTTTTATAAGAAAAGCGCTACCAGAGTACTGCAAAGGTGCATCTGCGAGGAGGAAGGACGACAACTTTTGGCAGAAATTCATGCTGGACTCGGCGGCCATTACGCCGTAGCTCGGGCCTTTGTAAGTAAGGCCTTTCGTACATGTTTCTATAGGCCGACAGCTCGAGCAGACGCACAGGACCTCGTTCAACATTGCGTCGGTTGCCAGCTCTTTGCAAACCAAAGCCATATGCCACCTACCACTCTCCAAACAATCCCAATTACTTGGCCCTTTGCGGTCTGGGGGCTTGACATGGTCAGACCCCTTAAAGGAGGAAGCCATAAGAAAAAGTACCTATTGGTCATGGTGGATAAATTCACCAAATGGATAGAGGCCAAACCAGTTAAAACGGCCGAATCCGGACCAGTGATAGATTTCATATCCGGGGTTGTACACCGCTATGGTGTCCCCCACAGTATCATCACCGATAATGGCTCGAACTTTACAGCCGATGAGGTAAAAACTTGGTGCAGCAAAATGGGCATTAAGCTCGATTATGCATCCGTCTATCACCCTCAAACTAACGGTCTCAAGTTGAACGAGAAAATGGTCTTATAATGAGCGGCATTAAACCCAGACTAGTGCGGTCCTTGAAGGAATCAGATACGCACTGGGTCGAGGAACTCGACTCCGTACTATGGGGGCTGCGGACCACGCCAAATCGCACTACCGGATACACACCTTTCTTTATAGTGTACGACGCAGAGGCGGTACTGCCCTGCGACATCATTCATGACTCACCTCACGTGCGCATGTACAAAGAGAAAGAAGCCAAGCTAGATCGGCAGGACATTTTGGACGCCCTGGAGGAGGAGCGTGACGTGGCAAAAGCATGATCCACATTCTATCAACAACAGGCTCGACGATATCAAAGCAGAGAAGTACGGGCCAAAACTTATAATGTTGGCGAACTCGTTCTACGCCCACCAGAGAAGAAAAAGGACAAGCTCAAACCCAAATGGGAAGGTCCCTTCATTATTGACAAAGTTCTGACCGGTGGAGCGTACCGTCTGCGGGATGCATCGGACAATCGACTCGAGCCAAACCCATGGAACGCGGCCAGACTCCGAAGGTTCTACGCCTAGCGCCGGACTCTGTGTTCGTCTCCTTACCTCCATCAATTATATATATATATTATCTATATTTTTCTGTCTTTCTTCCTTTTCTTCGCGGCCTTCAAAGGTTAAACTGTGTCTTGATTGCACAATTTGTACACACTAAGCATGCTCATTATACCTGGGGGCTTCTTATACAGAAGCTGAATATAATTATGATCCGGGCTCTATCCCTGCCGCACATGTGTTAATTTTTACACATGCATCTTTTCTGTGCCATTATATGCATCGATATGACTTAAGTTTTGGCCAAGGTGGGTTGCCTGGCTCTTGTGTTTATGCCCTACGTTCCAGTTAATTCGGCTGGGGCATAAGGGGAGCACCTCTGCGATTGTTATTGCTAGGTCAGCCGGACGTGTACCTCAGATCGGGTGAAGCTGAAAGCTAGCGTTCTTAAGGGAATATTCGGTCGGCGAACAAAGGATGACTTTTTTACTTATTAGAATACATACCCCTAGATGTTTATATCCTGCTTCTCTTGTGCAGTTCGGACATGCACATTAATGCGTGCGTACCTAGGGAAATGAACCCTTAATGGAACTATTCTCCGTGGGAGATGTTTCTTACTATCCATGTAATATAACATAACTAGTTGGGTACTTGTCTGTTCAAGCACTTATGACCCCTACGCCTGGTTTCCACGCGTACCCTGGTTTTTACATAACTGAGCGGGTATTCGGATACAGTCCGGACTGTCGGGTCCGGAGGTCGAAGCGAAAATGTCCGCCATGAAAAATGATTTACAATCCGGCTAGGGACAATATATGTCACTCAAAGTACAAAGTCACTTAGACTTACTAAATTCTTCTTCTATACCATCCAACAGGCTGTCTAGCCAACAATCCTGTTGGGAATACTTTGCAGCTAATTTCACCTGGTCATACACCAAGCTGGCGGGGATCTCTTTCCCGTCAGGCCCTACAGGTCCGACCTCGGCCATATGGTTCGGGTCAGCCTTGGTATATCGAGTCTTCACCATGGCCCAGGCTTCCCTTGCACCTTGTCAGCAGGCAGATATCTTCCATAATCGGAAGTGCCTTCGCGCTCCCTTGAGTATCTCCACAAGCTCTCCCATGCCTCCTGGCAGGGAGGCGGACGGCCACAAGGCCTGGGCAAGGTCCTACATCACCTGCCGAACTTGTTCGTGCAGTTGTCAGAGCTCTGGCAGAAGATCTCCCGCAGACCCGGGCATCTCCTCTCCGGGACGGCCCATCAGCATACCTACAGATATAACTCTGTTAGCTGGTTTCTTCATCGAACTCTATAGGAGTTCGCTCAAGCACTTACTGAAAATGTCACGTCGAAGCCTTTTATTCTCCTTTACGGAGTTAGCCAGCTGGGCCCGAACATCCTTCAGTTCAACATCCAGCCGGGTATTTGCATCTTGGAGATCATTTTTCTCCTGCCTTACTTGTGTAAGCACGCGCTCGCCAGCCTTCAGCTGTCGTTGAGCATGTTGTTCCTCCGGATTCACTCCGGGATCATCTGCAGAATCTATTGATTAGATTAGCATGCAAGCCAGATATTAACTGGTACATCTCGTTCTTTTCGATAGGAACAAGGGTTACTAGATGGGGCCTTCTAGGACTCCTCCATTTTGGCATCTACGGCCCGTAGCTAGGCTTTGCACTCCTCCAGCTCTTGAGACAACTGGGTATTCTTCTCAGTAAGAACCTATGCAAATAATGATCCTTAAATCTGTTCTGCCAACTGTTTCAAGTCTCAGGGGCTACTGGTATATATAATTATCAGATTTTCTTACCCGTATATCCTTTACATACTAGTCCGTGGCTCTGGCAAGACCATTTTGAGCAGCACGGATGTACGCGTCCCCCGAGTTGAAGGCATCAAACGCCTCTTCAAAAATCCCGGGATCGCGGAGTACGGCCTGGCGACGCCTGTGCTTCATGGCACTCTCCACTTTGGAATGTGTGGCGGACAGCCTATCCGCATCCTCGGTAGGAGGAATATCCGACGTTGTCCCCACGTTAGCATCTGCCTCCAAGTCCAGCTCTGGAGCCCGGCTGGTGGAGGCATGGCCGGCAGGCTCTCCGGATACGGTCCGGTGAGCGTTTTTCCTGGTTTTAACCATGGATGTTATTATATTTTAAAGACAATAAACATGGAGTAGGGTTCTTTTTTGTACCTCTACGACGGCATCTCAGTCCTGACCGCCTTCCTTTTAAGCCTACCCGGTTTCGGTGCCCCTTGTTGAGACACTGTGGGTTTGGCATGGCGTCCCGAGGACCTTCCCTGCAAGGCACCATACGTGTGCGGTGGGTGAAGTGCGAAAAAGGGGATCCTTCTCGGAAGTTGGGACTCCGGTTTTACTTACATGTGATGCAAGGAGCAGTCCAGGATAATCGGCGGTGATGGCCACCAAGGCACCGTCGCATCTTAACTGATAAAACGTCCTATCGATGAGCTCCATGAATATGTCCGGATCTTCTTCGAGTCTGGGATCGAGGGCCCGATCAGGGTCCTCTGGCTATGGAGATGGGCTGTGAATCTCCCTCATAGCTTTTCGTAGTTCTTGCTATGAGATAGCAAGGTAAATATTTATGACAAAGAAAGCGGGAAGGTTTGGAGTAAAAAGCAGCAGCTCACCCAGTTTGGGGGGTTGTACATGGAGAATCCATCCCGTGGCTTAATACGGGTGAACTTCTCTTCCTCTCCCTTATATAAATCGGATAGTATTTTCTCCAGAGCGGCGGCGGAGTCCGGACCTTTTCGGCCGCAGCGGGTGGCATCGTCCTCTCCGTTGAAGTGCCACATGGGTTGTCCCCGATATTGACGTGGCTGCACCCCCTGCATTATACATACTGACATAACCTCGATTATTGTCAGTCCTGATTCGGCCAGTGTCTTTATTCGGCTCATCAGGTAAAGGACCTCTCTGTTATCTTCCTCCTGGGGGCTCTGAGGGCGCCATCTACAGTGTTTCTTCAAAGGGGCGTTGTTGAACTCAGGAAGGCCCATCCGAATAGGATCCGGGAGGGGAACGTCCTCCATATAAAACCACTCAGAGGGCCAGTCTTCGGATGTCCTCTTCAAAGTACCGGACAGGTATTCGGTCCTGGCGATGTGCCATATTTTGGCTCCGCCCACTTGAAATATTGACCCCTTCTGTGTATAGGGCACGAGGCAAAATAGCCTCTACCATAGCTCGAAATGAGCTTCGCAGCCCAGGAATAGCTCGCAAAGGGCAACGTAGCCTGCGATGTGCAATTTGGAGGCAGGAGTAAAATTATGCAGCTGGAGGCCATAGAACTCCAGGAGCCCGCGGAGGAATGGATGGATTAGAAATCCGAGTCCCCTCAATAAATAAGGGACGAGGCATACCCGCTCCCCCGTGGATGGGTTGGGGAAGTTTTGCGCTTGTTCCCCGCCATTATAAGTGGCAAGTCCGGCCCGGACGGGGACCATGTATGCAGGAGGGAGAAACCCCTGGGTCTGCAACTCCACTAGTTGGCTATGGGGAGCAAAACACTTCTCCCAACTACCTGGCTTAGGGCTACGAGGGCGAGAGGAGGAGCTACGGTGGCCGGTCATGATGGGATGGATTTTTCCGGGCACACTCCGATGGATACTCGCTCTGGGAAGGTGGTGTGATCTGGATCTGAAGATCCCCGATTGTTTAAATAGATGATTCATATACCTAGTTAGGGTGGTAAATGTGAAAATACCCCGACCTCTCGCATTCGCTCGAGACATGGAAGATAGCCATTATTGAGGCACGTAAGCCGAGGAGTGCAACATTCATGGGAGGCCAGACACAACTCGCTACGACAGATACTCAGGACTTGGGGGAGAACCCGCCTTGCAATGCCGAAGACAATCTGCGCGCCGGACTCGTCGTCATTGAAGCCTGGTTCAGGGGCTACTGAGGGAGTCCTGGATTAGGGGGTCCTCGAATAGCCGGACTATATACTTTGGCCGGACTGTTGGACTATGAAGATACAAGATTGAAGACTTCGTCCCGTGTCCGGATGGGACTCTCCTTTGCGTGGAAGGCAAGCTTGGCGATTCGGATATGTAGATCTCCTCCATTGTAACCGACTCTGTGTAACCCTAGCCCCTTTGGTGTCTATATAAACCAGAGTGTTTTAGTCCATAGGACAACAAAAATCGTACCATAGGCTAGCTTCTAGGGTTTAGCCTTTCCGATCTCGTGGTAGATCAACTCTTGTAATACTCATATCATCAAGATCAATAAAGCAGGAAGTAGGGTATTACCTCCATTGAGAGGGCCCGAACCTAGGTAAACATCGTGTCCCCTGCCTCCTATGACCATCCGCCTTAGACACACAGTTCGGGACCCCCTACCCGAGATCCGCTGGTTTTGACACCGACAATGGGCCCTAGTGGAGAGTGGAGGCGGTGGCTAGGTGGTGGCGCGTGCCCCCCAAGCCCAAACCGAATTGGACTAGGGTTGGGGGGGGGGGCGCCCCCCCTTTCCTTCTCTCCTCCTCCTCCTTCCCTCCTTCTCCCTGTGAGAATAGGAAAGGGGGGCGAATCCTACTTGGACCGGGAGTCCAAGTAGGACTCCCCCTATGGTGTGCCCCCCTTGTACCGGCCACCTCTCCTCCCCCCTTTATATACGTGGGAGGGGGCACCCCAAAGGCACACCAAGTCTTCTCTTAGCCATGTGCGGTGCGCCCCTCCACAGTTACACACATCGGTCATATTGTCATAGTGCTTAGGCGAAGCCCAACGCCGGTAACTTTATCATCACCATCACCATGCTATCATGCTGAAGGAACTCTCCCTCGTCCTCAACTAGATCAAGAGATCGAGGGACATCATCGAGCTGAATGTGTGCTGAACACGGAGGTGCCGTATGTTCGGTGCTTGGATCGGTTGGATCGCGAAGTCGTACGACTACATCAACCACGTTACTAAGTGCTTCTGCTTTTAGTCAACGAGGGTACATGGACACACTCTTCCCGCTCATTTCTATGCATATCCTAGATAGATCTTTTGTGTTCGTAGGTAATTTTTTTTTGAAATACCGCTTACCCGAATAGTGGTATCAGAGCTAGGTCTATGCGTAGATGTTATATGCATCAGTAGAACACAAAGAGTTGTGGGCGATAATAGTCATACTGCTTACCAGCAATGTCTTACTTTGATTCGGCGGTATTGTTGGATGAAGCGGCCCGGACCGACATTACAAGAATGCGTTCATGAGACTGGTTCTACTGACGTTCTTCTCACACAGGTGGCTAGCGGGTGTCAGTTTCTCCAACTTTAGTTGAATCGAGTTTGACTATGCCCGGTCCTTGTTGAAGGTTCAAACATCACACTTGATGAAAAATCATTGTGGTTGTGATGCGTAGGTAAGAAAGGTTCTTGCTAGAAGCCCGTAGCATCCACGTAAAACTTGGAACAACAAAGTAGAGGACGTCTAACTTGTTTTTGTAGGGCTTGTTGTGATGTGATATGGTCAAGACGTGATGAGTGATATGTCTCCAACGTATCTATAATTTTTGATTGTTCCATGCTATTATATTATCTATTTTGGATGTTAAAGGGCTTTATTTTACACTTTTATATTATTTTTGGGACTAACCTATTAACCGGAGGCCCAGCCCAAATTGCTGTTTTTTTTGCCTATTTCAGTGTTTCGCAGAAAAGGAACATCAAACGGAATCCAAACTGAATGAAACCTTAGGGAGAGTTATTTTTGGACTTGGAGTGGGCGTCAAGAAACAATCGAGAAGGCCACAAGGTAGGGGTGTGTGCCTACCCCCATGGGCTCCCCCTCCACCCTCGTGGGCCCCTTGTTGCTCCACCGACCTACGTAACGCCCATGATGCGGCTATATCTCCCACGTGTCGAAGCACGACTTAGAGGCATAACCACATTGTAAGCAATGTCTCAAGTGGGGTAATCTTCACACAACCCATGTAATGAATCAGGAAAAGGAGTACATAGTTGGCTTACACTCGCCATGTCACACAATAGCATAATATCATTACATTCATCCAGATACAATCAAGGTCCGACTACGGAACCAAAATAAAGATCAACCCCAAATGCAACAAAGTCCCTGATCGCCCCAACTAGGCACCACTACTGATCGTCTGGAAAGGAAACGTAGTATCGTCCTGAGTCCTCATCAAACTCCCACTTGAGCTCAGTCGAATCTCCTGGAGCGGTATCATCGGTCCCTGCATCTTGGTTTGGAAGGAATCTGTGAGTCACGGGGACTCAGCAATCTCACACCCTCGCTATCAAGACTATTTAAGCTTATAGGAAGGGTAAAAGGGTATGAGGTGGAGCTGCAGCAAGCATCTAGCATATATGGTGGCTAACATATGCAAAGGAGAGCGAGAAGAGAATGCAAAGGCACGGTCGATAAACTATGATCAAGAAGTGATCCTAGAACAACCTACGTTCAAGCATAACATGAGACCGTGTTCTGTTCCCGGACTCCGCCAAAAAGAGACCATCATGGCCACACACTCTGTTGATTCTTTTTAATTGAGTTAAGTTTCAAGTTATGTACAACCGGACATTCACAAACTCCCATCTTCCCATAACCACAGGCATGGCTTTCAAAAGTTCAAATTCCTGCAGGGGTGTCCCAACTCAGCCCATCACAAGCTCTCACGGTCAACGAAGGATATTCCTTCTCCCAAGACAATCCGATCATACTCGGAATCCCGGTTATAAGACATCTCGATAATGGTAAAACTAAACCAGCAAAGCCACCCGAATGTGCCGACAAATCCCGATAGGAGCTGCACATATCTCGTTCTCAGGGCACACCGGGTGAGCAAGACATCGGGTAGTCCAGCCCAGAGTTGCCCCTGGTGGCACCGGACATCGCCCAGTTTGGACCAACACTTAGAGGAGCACTGGCCCGGGGGTGGGGGGTTTGAAATAAAGATGACCCTTGAGTCCGCGAAACACAAGGGAAAAAGGGCTAGGTGGCAAATGGTCAAACCAAGGTTGGGCCTTGCTGGAGGAATTTTATTCAAGGAGAACTGTCAAGGGGTTCCCATTATAACCCAACCATGTAAGGAATGCAAAAATCAAGGAATATAACACCGGTATAACGGAAACTAGGGCGGCAAGAGTGGAACCAAACACTAGGCATAAGGCCGAGCCTTCCACCCTTTACCAAATATATAGATGCATTATGATAGACAAGATATAATAATGATATTCCACCAATAAACTTGTTCCAACAAGGAATAAACTCCAATCTTCACCTGCAACTAGCAATGCTATAAGAGGGGCTGAGCAAAGCGGTAACATAGCCAAACAACGGTTTGCTAGGACAAGATGGGTTAGAGGTCCGACGTGGCAATATGGGAGGCATGATAAGAAAGTTGTAGGTATCGTAGCATAGGCATAGCAAAAGAGCGAGCATCTAGCAAGCAAAGATAGAAGTGATTTCGAGGGTATGGTCATCTTGCCTGCAAAGTTCTCCGAGTTGACGTTAACTTGATCCTCCTAAGCGTACTCAACGGGCTCCTCGATCACGTACTCGTCTCCTAGCTCTACCCAAGAAAGAACAACAAGCAAAGGGAGACACAATCAACCACGTGCAATGCACAAGCAACATGATGCAAAACATGGCATGACATGCGGGATGCGATATGCAATGCATATGCATGTTTCAGAAAGTAAAGATTGAACCTGGCCTCAACTTGGAAAACTAAGACTACCACTAGAAAGATGAGTTGATTTCGGTCGAAATCGATATAAAGATCACCGGAATCGGATGCACGGTTTGCAAATGGCAAGCAAAACAAATATGGCACCAATCTGCGATAAACAACACGAGGCCATCTAAATGTATCAAGAACAACAAGCTATTGCACTCTAACATAGCAACAACATACATCGCAGGGATCCACTCAAGATTCTTGAGAAAAGATGAACACTGAGCTATGGCTAATTCACTCAATAGCAGGTTCAAACAAGCATGGCAAGAGTGCAAAAGATATCAGGTTAGAGACTTAGTGAAAATAACATCAAGTCAGGAATTTAACATCAGGAAGCAATGTTTAGAGCAAGATAACAACATGCTACAGGAACATATCATGGCAAAGCAAGGCATGGCATGAAGCTACTCAAAGCATACAACAAAAGTCCCTTAAGGACCATAAGCCAAAAAGGGATCAACAAATACAATGGCAACCATGTGAACATAGCAATTATCGTTAACAGATTCAGACTTAGCAGAAAAACTGGAACATGGCAAAACAGATATTAAGTAGGCATGTTTACGAGCTCGATGCACTCACCACAAGGCATTGCATGACAAACTAAGCATACACCCAGCAAGTAGACATGGCATAGAAGCTAAACATGGCAAGAACAACAACATAGCATGCATGGATCAACTACAACAAGCTCGGCAAAAATGCTTAACATGTAAACATTCTGCCAGGAACATTTTATAGCAAAAGTAGAGCTCGATTGACTCAAGCTAGGGTGCTCCATAATTGCAAACAAAGACATGGATGGATAGAGCACCACAATATCTACAAAACATCCTTACTGATCATGCTCAAAAGAGGCATGGATCACTCTGTAGCAACATGAATACATGGCATAAAAATATTAACAGTGCAAAGACTTAGAATATTTCTAAGTCCCTGAAATCAGCAACATTACGAGAGCTACTTTGCATTCTTGTGCTAGTCACCACGGAGATCACAAAAATACATGGCATACACCCCTGTAAAGATGGCGTGGCATACTTCAAAACACATGTAGGGCTCAAGTTCATAGGAGGCACACATTAATCATGGCAAAAATGACAAATGTCCAATTACTGATATGAATCTGAAACTAACAGAAACTAGCACTCTTCCAACAGAATTTAGGGCATCAAGATGAGTTCAAATGAACATGATTCAATAAGATGAAATGAAGTACTCGTCGAGACGAACAATTTGATATGCTACACGCCCAAAACGGAGCCACGGTTGCAGAGTTATGCCATCATGAAAATTGCCAAAAATTATAGGGAGTTGGAGAGAATGTCAACCGAGATCTAGGGTTCGTCGGGCACGCGAACCAAGGTCAGATCCGAGATCGCCGGAGCTCTTGCCGGCATCAACGGGTGGTGGCGACCGGAGTGCGTCACGGGGAGGAGGAAGAGGAGGCCGAAGTGAGATCCGGCCGGCGCGGCGAGGGTGGCGAGGGCGGCGGCCTCGGGCGGATCTGGCGGAGGTCGCCGGAGTGGGCGATGGCGCATGGTGGTGCCGGTGCGGTGGCGGCTGCCGGCGAGCGGGCGCGGCGGCGGCCGGAGGCGATGCGGCGGCGGCGAGGCAGGGCGACCGGGAGGGCGGCGGTCGGACGTGGGCCGCGGGGCCTCGCGGGCCCGGGCGGGCTGGCGGCAGTGAGATCCGGTGGGACACGTGGAGCCCTCAGTGGCTGCGGGCGGCGGCGGCGACGTCCGCTGGCGGCGGACATGTCCGGCGGCGGGGGGGAAAGTTAAGGGTTTCCGGATTTCGGGGAGAGGACCTTTTTATAGGTAGGAGGAGCTAGGAGGCTCCAAATTGAGCACGGTTTTCGGCCACGCGATCGTGATCGAACGACCTAGATGATGGAGGGGTTTAGGTGGGTTTTGGGCCACTTTGGAGAGGTGTTGGGCTGCAACACACACGAGGCCTTTTCGGTCCTCGGTTAACCGTTGGAGTATCAAACGAAGTCCAAATGGCACGAAACTTGACAGGCGGTCTACCGGTAGTAAACCAAGGCCACTTGGCAAGTCTCAGTCCCATCCGAGAACGTTTAACACCCGCACACGAAAAGAGGTAGAAAGGGACACCGGAGGACATAGGAGCGCCGGAATGCAAAACGGACAACGGGGAAAATGCTCGGATGCATGAGACGAACACGTATGCAAATGCGATGCACATGATGACATGATATGAGATGCATGACAAAGACAAAAGCAAATGAAGACAAAAACCCGACAACGAGGAAATATCATAACTTAGTGCCGAAAATGGCAAGAGTTGGAATACAAATATGGCAGGTTACATACGGGGTGTTACAACACTCCACCACTACGAAAGGATCTCGTCCCGAGATCTAGGACTGGAAAAACTCCGGGTACTCAGAACGGAGGTGGTCCTTGCGTTCCCAGGTGGCTTCACGGTCGGAATGATGTGACCACTTGACTTTCAGGAATTTGATAGACTTGTTGCGAGTCTTGCGCTCAGTTTCTTCAAGAATAGCAACGGGGTGCTCATGATAAGACAGGTCTTCTTGGAGATCAATCTCTTCAAAGTTGATGGTGCGGTCAGGAGTCTTGAAACACTTGCGGAGTTGAGACACATGAAACACGTCGTGCACGTTTGCAAAGTTGGAGGGAATCTCCAGTTGATAGGCTAGATCGCCTCTTTTGGCAATGATCTTGAAAGGACCCGCGTATCTAGGGGCAAGTTTCCCTTTGATACCGAAGCGACGAGTACCTTTCATTGGAGAGACGCGGAGGTAGACATGGTCTCCGATCTCGAAAGCCAAGTCACGATGCTTGCTATCATAGTAACTCTTCTGGCGCGATTGCGCGGCTTTGAGATTTTCACGAATGACTTTGCACATTTCTTCAGCCTCTGTGATCAAGTCATTGCCAAGAAGTTGGCGTTCACCAGTCTCTGACCAGTTAAGAGGAGTACGACACTTCCTGCCATAGAGAATCTCGAATGGGGCCTTGCCCGAACTCGCTTGGAAGCTGTTGTTGTAGGAGAACTCGGCATATGGAAGACAATCTTCCCACTTCATACCGAAAGAAATGACACATGCCCTGAGCATATCTTCAAGAATTTGATTGACTCGCTCGACTTGGCCACTGGTTTGAGGATGAAAAGCTGTGCTGAAGCGAATGTTGGTGCCCATGGCCTTCTGAAAAGAATCCCAGAACTTAGAGGTAAAGATGCTGCCACGATCTGAAGATATCAACTGCGGAATGCCGTGCAGAGAGACAATCCTGGAGGTATATAGCTCTGCCAACTGAGCTGCTGTGATAGATTCTTTGATAGGAAGAAAATGAGCCACTTTAGTGAGCTTGTCGATGACAACGAAGATAGCATCATTGCCACGCTTGGACTTTGGAAATCCAGTCACGAAGTCCATCTCAATATGGTCAAACTTCCATTCTGGAATGGCAAGAGGTTGGAGGAGACCAGCTGGTCGTTGGTGTTCTGCTTTCACTCTTCTGCAGACATCACATTCATTCACGAACTGAGCAATCTCGCGCTTCATTCGAGTCCACCAATACGACTGCTTGAGGTCCTGGTACATCTTTGTACTTCCAGGGTGAATAGAGAGGAGTGAATTGTGAGCCTCGTTCATAATGACTTTACGAAGGTCACCTTTAGGAACAACAATGCGATCCTCGAAGAATAGAGTATCCTTGTCATCAAGACGATAGCACTTGTACTTGGGTTGACTCTTGGCAATCCCAATCTTCACCTTCTTCACCATAGCATCAAGAAGTTGAGCCTCACGAATCTGATCTTCCAAAGTAGGAGAGACTTGGAGGTTGGCAAGAATCCTTGAGGAACAACTTGAGATTGAGTTTGCGGAAAGCTTCACAAAGCTCTGGTTGGTAAGGCTTGAGAATCAAACTGTTGCAGTAAGCCTTCCTGCTCAATGCGTCAGCAATTACACTGGCTTTGCCTGGAGTATATTCGATACTCGGATTATACTCTTGAATCATCTCGACCCAACGAGTCTGCCTGAGGTTGAGGTTTGGCTGAGTGAAGATGTACTTGAGACTCTTATGATCAGTGAAGATGTCCACTTTTCTTCCCAATAAGAGATGTCTCCATGTTAAAAGAGCATGGACAACTGCCGCCAACTCGAGGTCATGAGTGGGGTAGTTCTTTTCGTTGGGCTTCAACTGGCGAGAGGTATAGGCCACAACTTTCTTCTCTTGCATCAACACTGCACCAAGACCTTGAAGGGAAGCATCACAGAAGACCTCAAACGGTTTGGATTCATCAGGAGGAGTCAGAACTGGAGCAGTGACTAACTTCTCTTTCAGGGTGTTGAAAGCGATGTCACATTCAGGCGACCAGACATACTTCACATGCTTCTGGAGAAGGTTGGAAAGAGGCTTCGCGATCTTAGAGAAGTTCTCAACGAACCTTCGACAATAGCTTGCGAGCCCAAGGAAGCTGCGGAGTTGCTTCACATTCTGAGGTGGTTCCCAATTCACAATTGCAGACACCTTCTCAGGATTAACAGCTATGCCCTTGGCGGAGATGATATGCCCAAGGTAGAGAACCTCATCGAGCCAAAACTCGCACTTTGAAAACTTCGCATAGAACTGATGTTCTCTGAGTTTATCCAGCACCAATCTCAAATGCTTGGCATGATCCTCCTTGTTCTTGGAAAAGACCAAAATGTCATCGAGGTAGACCAAGACGAAGTCATTTGTGTAGGCGTTGAAGATGAAGTTCATCATGCGAGAGAATGTTGGAGGAGCATTGACAAGGCCGAAAGACATGACAGTGTATTCATATGAACCATAGCTTGTTCTGAATGCTGTCTTGGGGATATCTTCTTCACGAATGCGAATCTGATGATAGCCCATACGGAGATCAAGCTTGGAGAATACTTGAGCACCTTTGAGTTGTTCGAAAAGCTCATTGATGTTGGGAAGTGGGTACTTGTTCTTTATGGTCTTCTTGTTCAATGGACGGTAGTCGACACAAAGTCGGTCCGTTCCATCCTTCTTCTTGACAAAAAGAACACCACAACCCCATGGAGAAGAACTTGGTCGGATAAGACCCATACGCTCTTGAATATCGAGTTGCTTCTTTAGCTCCTTCAACTCTTCAGGTCCAAGCTTGTAAGGACGTTTGCAAACAGGTTCCGTGCCACTCTTAAGATCGATGACGAATTCAACTGGCCGGTGAGGAGGCATTCCTGGAAGCTCTTCTGGAAAGATGTCTTGATATTCGCAAACGATTGGAATCTGAGAGATGGCATCCAGCTCGCCCTTCTCATTGAGAGAAAATAGTCGAATGGTATCATCATGAGCGGCAAAGACGATTACATGCTCAGATGAATGTGTCAATTGAATCTGCCTGGCAATACAATCAAGCTAAGCCTTGTGCTTAGAAAGCCAATCCATTCCGAGAATAAGATCAATATCCGAGTTACCAAGGACCATTGGAGAAGAAAGAAACTTATAGTCACCCAACATGATAGTAACATCCGGAGCCATCATTTTGGTGTTCATGAACAAACCCGGAGAGGAAACCGCTATCGGCTTAGGCAAATCGACAGCATGCAAATTGTGCATGGATGCAAAAGGCTTCGATATGAATGACAAAGATGCACCAGTATCAAAAAGAACTCTTGCAGGGATATCGTTAACAGAAAGGTTACCCATAATCACATCTGACGAGTCCTCTGCCTGAGCTGCGTTCATCAAGTTGACCTTGGCAGACTTGGGATTATGCTTGACCACTGCGGTGCTAGCAGATCTCACAGGAGGAGGAGGAGGAAGACGCCTCTGATTGAAGCATTTGTTGGCATAGTGACCCTTCTGCTGACACTTGTTGCACGTGACCTCCGAGAGCGGACGGTGATACGGAGCACTTGATCTTGGAGCATGAGACGAAGTCTTGTTCTGAAAGCCTGGGTTGGGTGGGGGGAAGATCCATTGCCACCTTTGCTCTTCTGCTGATAAGGCTGACGGAACGGAGGAGGAGGAGGCAACCAATACTTTTGCTGCTTAGTTGCCACTTGAGTTGAGGAAGAAGGAGTTGCATCCCTGACTCGTTTCTTGGAAGCATCGCACTTTAGCTGAGCAGTCTCTTGTTTTAGTGCCATGTTGTAAAACTCATCGTACTTCTGCAGCTCAAAAAGCACGAGAGCTAGTTGGAGATCTTCTCTGAGGCCACCCCTGAACTGATAAATCATGCTCTTCTCGTCAGGGACGTCTTGCTTAGCGAAACGAGCGAGCTTCTGGAACATGATGTTATACTGGTAAACAGACAAGCTGCCTTGCTTCAGGTTGCGGAATTCCTCACGCTTGCTCTCAACAACACTCTGAGGAATGTGGTGAGCTTTGAAGTCTTGACAAAATTCATCCCAGGTAATCACACGACCTCCTCTGGAATCTTTGTATTGCTGATACCATTCTGCAGCTTGGTCTTTGAGTTGGAACGAGGCAAACTTGACAAAGTCCTCAGGCCTGACGTTGCTGCACTCGAAATGCTTGCAGATATCCACGAGCCAATCATCAGCGTCTGTTGCCTCGACACAGTTACTGAAGGTCTTTGGCTGGTTAGCGAGGAACTGGTTGAGTGTAGCAAACTGATTCTGATTATTGCCATGACCTTGATTCCCTTGGTCGCGCTCTTGCAAGAGTTGCATGATCAGCTGCGTGTTGCCATTGGTAGCGGCCATCATAGCTTGCCATGCCTCCGGAGGTGGAGGTGGTGGCGGCGGTTCAGGATTCTGACGCGTTGGAGGAGCCATCCTGAAGAGGGTGACATCCGTTAGCATCTTGACAGACATATATTCAAGCTGAATCAAATGGATCGAAATTGCAACATATAGTCTTAACATCCGAACAAAATGAACGAATGAATTCCAATTGAAATGGTCACACTTCCATAAATTGAGAAGCCACTTAGATAGAGGTAGATGAATGAAACAACAAGGTACGGACATGGACAAATACTTGGCGAGGATTACCTAATCACAAACCAAATATCCGCGGAAGAAATACTAGAGCTACATGAATTCCCACCTATGAAACTCCCGAACCTTTCCGGTTATGCAATCAGGTGTTGGGGATACAGGGGAAGCATAATATCTCACCCAAAGCTAGCAAATCCTACATCCAGCTGTATCCATCCTTCAACACATAACCAAGAAACCTTCGGAAATCATTTACCTCAACCTTCGAAAAGCATCCGTTATACGAGTTATGGCAATACTCCCGAACTCCCGCCCCAGTACTGGGTGGCGTCGAGGTTATCTCACCAACAACTGCATAAAAGAGATTTTCGATGTCGGCGAAACTCAGGTATTCCAGAATTGCAACGATAAAATTGTGACGACAACACCTCGGAGCTCAACTCCCCGGGACACTGCCACAACCCCTAAATGTCAGGAGGCACCAAGAACAATGTTCTCGTCACAAAACCATCGGAACGATTCCAAGATACCCGCGTGATCCTAAATTTTTTTAGTGAAATTTGAGAAGAGAAGAGTCAAAACTCTACGTCAGGATGCCTCACCAGAGCGACGAAGGGACTGAGGAGTAAAAAGAATCCTACTCTCCGATATATATAATCCTAAATGACTCAAAACATTTTTCTAGACTCAACAACGCCAACGATTCGATCAAGCAGGGGGCTCCTAAGTCGGGGAAGGCTCTGATACCAACTTGTAACGCCCATGATGCGGCTATATCTCCCACGTGTCGAAGCACGACTTAGAGGCATAACCGCATTGTAAGCAATGTTGCAAGTGGGGTAATCTTCACACAACCCTTGTAATGAATCAGGAAAAGGAGTACATAGTTGGCTTACACTCGCCACGTCACACAATAGCATAAATATCATTACATTCATCCAGATACAATCAAGGTCTGACTACGGAACCAAAATAAAGAACAACCACAAATGCAACAAAGTCCCTGATCGCCCCAACTGGGCACCACTACTAATCGTCTGGAATGGAAACGTAGTATCGTCCTGAGTCCTCATCAAACTTCCACTTGAGCTTAGTCGAATCTCCTGGAGCGGTATCATCGGTCCCTGCATCTGGTTTTGGAAGGAATCTGTGAGTCACGGGGACTCAGCAATCTCACACCCTCGCGATCAAGACTATTTAAGCTTATAGGAAGGGTAAAAGGGTATGAGGTGGAGCTACAACAAGTATCTAGCATATATGGTGGCTAACATACGCAAAGGAGAGCGAGAAGAGAAGGCAAAGGCACGATCGATAAACTATGATCAAGAAGTGATCCTAGAACAACCTACATTCAAGCATAACACGAGATCGTGTTCTCTTCCCGGACTCCGCCAAAAAGAGACCATCATGGCCACACACGCTGTTGATTCTTTTTAATTAAGTTAAGTTTCAAGTTATGTACAACCAGACATTAACAAACTCCCATCTTCCCATAACCGCGGGCATGGCTTTCGAAAGTTCAAAGTCCTGCAGGGGTGTCCCAACTTAGCCCATCACAAGCTCTCACGGTCAACGAAGGATATTCCTTCTCCCAAGACAATCCGATCAGACTCGGAATCCCGGTTACGAGACATCTCGATAATGGTAAAACTAAACCAGCAAAGCCACTCGAATGTGCCGACAAATACCGATAGGAGCTGCACATATCTTGTTCTCAGGGCACACCGGATGAGCAAGACGTCGGGCAGGCCAGCCCAGAGTTGCCCCTGGTGGCACCGGACATCGCTCAGTTTGGACCAACACTCAGAGGAGCACTGGCCCGGGGGGGGGAGTTTAAAATAAAGATGACCCTTGAGTCCGCGAAACCCAAGGGAAAAAGGGCTAGGTGGCAAATGGTCAAACCAAGGTTGGGCCTTGCTGGAGGAGTTTTATTCAAGGCGAACTGTCAAGGGGTTCCCATTATAACCCAGCCGTGTAAGGAACACAAAAATCAAGGAATATAACACCGGTATAACGGAAACTAGGGCGACAAGAGTGGAACAAAACACTAGGCATAAGGCCGAGCCTTCCACCCTTTACCAAATATATAGATGCATTAAGATAGACAAGATATAATAATGATCATCCACCAATAAGCATGTTCCAACAAGGAACAAACTCCAATCTTCACCTGCAACTAGCAACGCTATAAGAGGGGCTGAGCAAAGCGGTAACATAGCCAAACAACGGTTTGCTAGGACAAGGTGGGTTAGAGGTTTGACATGGCAATATGGGAGGCATGATAAGCAAGTGGTAGGTATCATAGCATAGGAATAGCAAAAGAGCGAGCATCTACCAAGAAAAGATAGAAGTGATTTCGAGGGTATGGTCATCTTGCCTGCAAAGTTCTCCGAGTTGATGTTAGCTTGATCCTCGTAAGCGTACTCAACGGGCTCCTAGATCACATACTCGTCTCCCGGTTCTAGCCAAGCAAGAACAACAAGCAAAGGGAGACACAATCAACCACGTGCAATGTACAAGCAACATGATGCAAAACATGGCATGACATGCGGGATGCGATATGCAATGCATATGCATGTTTCAGAAAGGAAAGATTGAACCTGGCCTCAACTTGGAAAACCAAGAGTGCCACTGGAAAGATTAGTTGATTTCGGTCGAAATCGATATAAAGATCACATGAATTGGATGCACGGTTTGCAAATGGCAAGCAAAACAAATATGGCACCGATCTACGCTAAGCAGCACGAGGCCATCTAAATGCATCAAGAACAACAAGCTGCTGCACTCTAACATAGCAACAAAATACATGGCAGGGATCCACTCAAGATGCTTGACAAAAGATGAACACTGAGCTACGGCTAATCCACTCAATAGCAGGTTCAAACAAGCATGGAAAAAGTGCAAAAGATATCAGTTTACAGACTTAGTGAAAATAACATCAAGTTAGGAATTTAACATCAGGAAGCAATGTTTAGAGCAAGGTAACAACATGCTACAGGAACATATCATGGCAAGGCAAGGCATGGCATGAAGCTACTCAAAGCATACAACAAAAGTCCCTTACGGACCATAAGCCAAAAAGGGATCAGCAAATACAATGGCAACCATGTGAACATAGCAATTATCGTTAACAGATTCAGACTTAGCAGAAAAACTGGAACATGGCAAAACAGATATTAAGTAGGCATGTTTACGAGCTCGATGCACTCACCACAAGGCATTGCATGATAAACTATGCATACACCCAGCAAGTAGACATGGCATTTAAGCTAAACATGGCAAGAACAACAACATAGCATGCATGGATCAACCACAACAAGCTCGGCAAAAATGCTTAACATGTAAACATTCTGCCAGGAACATTTTATAGCAAAAGTAGAGCTCAATTGAGTCAAGCTAGGGTGCTCCATAATTGCAAACAAAGATCTACAAAACATCCTTACTGATCATGCTCAAAAGAGGCACGGATCACTCGGTAGCAACATGAATACATGGCATAAAAATATCAACAGGGCAAAGACTTAGAATATTTCTAAGTCCCTGAAATCAGCAACATTACGAGAGCTACTTTGCATGCTTGTGCTAGTCACCCACGGAGATCACAAAAATACATGGCATACACCCCTGTAAAGATGGCATGGCATACTTCAAAACACATGTAGGCTCAAGTTCATAGGAGGCACACATTAATCATGGCAAAAATGACAAATGTCCAAATAATGATATGAATCTGAAACTAACAGAAACTAGCACTCTTCCAACAGAATTTAGAGCATCAAGATGAGTTCAAATGAACATGATTCAATGAGATGAAATGAAGTACTCATCGAGGCGAACAATTTGATATGCTACACGCCCAAAACGGAGCCACAGTTGCAGAGTTATGCCATGATGAAAATTTGCCAAAAATTACAGGGAGTTGAAGAGAAAGTCAACCGAGATCTAGGGTTAGTCAGGCACGCGAATCGAGGTCAGATCCGAGCTCGCCGGAGCTCTTGCCGGCGTCGACGGGCGGTGGCGGCCGGAGTGCGCCACGGGGAGGATGAAGAGGAGGCCGGAGCGGGATCCGGCCGGCGCGGCGAGGGCGATGAGGACGGCGGCCTCGGGCGGATCCGGCGTAGGTCGCCTGAGCGGCGATGGCGACAATGGCGCGCGGTGGCGCCGGTGCGGTGGTGGCTACCGGTGAGCGGGCGCGCGGCGGCCGGAGGTGATGCGCGCGGCGGCGCGAGGAAAGCGCGGCGGAGACGGCGACGGTCGGCGACCTGGGCCACGGGGGCCCTCCTCGGGCCCGGGCGGGCCGGCGGAGGGGAGATCAGGCGGGGACACATGGCAGCCCCTCAGTGTCTCCGGGCGGCGGCGGCAAAACGTCCGCTAGGTGGTGGACATGTCCGGCGGCGGCGGGGAATTTTTTTGCTAGGGTTTCGTCCGGATATCTGGGGAGAAGGACCTTTTTATAGGTAGGAGGAGTTAGGAGGCTCCAAATTGACAACGGTTTTCGGCCACGCGATTGTGATCAAACGACCTAGATGATGGAGGAGGTTTAAGTGGGTTTTGCGCCACTGTGGGGAGGTGTTCGGCTGCAACACACATGAGGCCTTTTCGGATCCTCGGTTAACCATTGGAGTATCAAACGAAGTCCAAATGGCACGAAACTTGACAGGCGGTCTACCGGTAGTAAACCAAGGCCGCTTGAAAAGTCTCGGTCCAATCCGAGAACGTTTCATACCCGCACATGAAAAGAGGTAGAAAAGGACACCGGAGGACATAGGAGTGCCAAAATGCAAAACGGACAATGGGGAAAATGCTCGGATGCATGAGACGAACACGTATGCAAATGCGATGCACGTGATGACATGATATGAGATGCCTGACAAATACAAAAGCAAACGAGGACAAAAACCCGACAATAAGGAAATATCATAACTTAGTGCCAAAAATGGCAAGAGTTGGAGTACAAATATGGCAGGTTACATACGGGGTGTTACAACCTACTTCTTCCTCCTATATATATATTCATATACCCCGCAAACATCCAGGAGCACCACCAAACCCCATTTCCACCGCCGCAACCTTCTATACCCAAGAGATCCCATCTTGGGGCCTTTTTCGGAGCTCCACCGGAGGGGGCATTGATCACGAAGGGCCTCTACATAAACTCCATGGCCTCTCCGATGATGTGTGAGTAGTTTACTTCAGAACTTCGGGTCCATAGCTAGTAGCTAGATGGCTTCTTCTCTCTCTTTGGATCTCAATCCAAAGTTCTCCTCGATTCTCTTGGAGATCTATTCAATGTAATCTTCTTTTGCGGCGTGTTTGTCGAGATCCGATGAATTGTGGGTTTATGATCAAGTTTATCTATGAACAATATTAGAATCTTCTCTGAATTCTTTTATGTATGATTGGTTTATCTTTGCAAGTCTCTTCGAATTATCGGTTTCGTTTGGCCTACTAGATTGATCTTTCTTGTAATGGGAGAAGTGCTTAGCTTTGGGTTCAACCTTGCGGTGCTCGATCCCAGTGACAAAAAGGGAAACGTCACGTATTGTATTGTTGCCATCGAGGATAAAAAGATGGGGTTTATATCATATTGCATGAGTTTATCCCTCTACATCATGTCATCTTGCTTAAGGCGTTACTCTATTCTTATGAACTTAATACTCTAGATGCATGCTGGAGAGCGGTCGATGTGTGGAGTAATAGTAGTAGATGCGGGTAGGAGTAGGTCTTCTAGTCACGGACGTGATGCCTATATACATGGTCATACCTAGATATTCTCATAATTATTCTCTTTTCTATCAATTGCTCGACAGTAAATTTTTCACCCACCGTAATACTTATGCTTTCTTGAGAGAAGCCACTAGTGAAACCTATGGCCCCCGGGTCTACTCTCCATCATACAAGTTTCCAATCTATTTTATTTTGCAATATTTACTTTCAATCTATATTATAAAAATACCAAAAATATTTATTTTATTATTATTATTATTATCTCTATCAGATCTCACTCTTGCAAGTGGCCGTGAAGGGATTGACAACCCCTTTATTGCGTTGGTTGATAGGTTCTTATTTGTTTATGTAGGAACGAGGTGACTCGCGCGTGGTCTCCTACTGGATTGATACCTTGGTTCTCAAAAACTGATGAAAATACTTACGCTGCTTTGCTGCATCACCCTTTCCTCTTCAAGGGAAAACCAATGCAGTGCTCAAGAGGTAGCAAGAAGGATTTCTGATGCCGTTGCCGGGTAGATCTACGCCAAGTCAAGACTTACCAAGTACCCATCACAACTCTTATCCTTCGCATTACATTATTTGCCATTAGCCTCTCGTTTTCCTCTCCCCCAATTCATCCTTGACGTTTTATTCTCCCTCTTTTCCTTTTGCCCTCTCTTTTCGTTCACGTTTTCTTCGCTTGTTTGCTTGTGTGTTGGATTTCTTGCTTGTCACGATGGCTCAAGATAATAGTAAATTGTGTGACTTTGCCAATACCAACAATAATGATTTTATTAGCACTCCGATTGCTCCTCTTACCGATGCTAAATCTTGTGAAATTAATACTGCTTTGCTAAATCTTGTCATGAAAGATTCGTTTTCTAGCCTTCCTAGTGAAGATGTCACTACCCATCTAGACAACTTTTGTTGATTTGTGTGATATGCAAAAGAAGAAAGATGTGGATAATGATATTGTTAAACTTAAACCATTTCTGTTTTCGCTTAGAGATCGTGCTAAAGCTTGGTTTTCGTCTTTGCCTAAAAATAGTATTGATTCATGGAATAAGTGCAAAGATGCGTTTATCTCTAAGTATTTTCCTACCGCTAAGATCATCTCTCTTAGAAATGATATTATTATTTTTAGGCAACTTGATCATGAGCATGTTGCACAATCTTGGGAGAGGATGAAATTAATGATACGTAATTTCCCTACACATGGTTTGAATTTATGGATGATTATACAAAAAATTTATGCCATATTGAATTTTTCTTATAGAAATCTTTCAGATTCGGCCACGGGAGTCACTTTTATGGAAGTCACTCTAGGAGAAGCTACCAAAATCCTAGATAATATTATGGTTAATTATTCTCAATGGCACACAGAAAGATCTACTAGTAAAAAGGTGCATGCAATTGAAGAGATTAATGTTTTGAGTGGAAAGATGGATGAACTTATGAAATTCTTTGCTAATAAGAGTGCTCCTACTGTTCCTAATGATATGCCGTTGTCTACTTTGATTGAGAATAATAATGAATCTATGGATGTGAATTTTGTTGGTAGGAACAATTTTGGTAACAACGCGTATAAAGGTAATTTTAATTCTAGGACGTTTCCTAGTAATTCCTCTAATAATTATGGTAATTCCTACAACAATTCTTATGGAAATTAAAATAAGATGCCCTCTGATTTTTAATCTAGTATTAAATAATTTATTAGTTCGCAAAAGAGTTTCAATGCTTTGATCGAAGAAAAAATGCTTAAGATTGATGAGTTGGCTAGGAACGTGGATAGAATTTCTCTTGATGTTGATTCTTTGAAACTTAGATCTATTCCACCTAAGCATGATATCAATGAGACTCTCAAAGCCATGAGAATTTCCATTGATGACTGCAAAGAAAGAACAGCTTAGATGCGTGCTAAGAAAGATTGCTTTGTAAGAGCGTGTTCTTCTAGTTTTTATGATAATAAGAATGAAGATCTAAAAGTGATTGATGTGTACCCTATTAAATCCTTGTTTTGCAATATGAATCTTGATAATGATGGAACTGGAGATGAGTCAACTTTAGTTAGAAGGCGTCCCAAAAATTTGGAGTTTTTAGATCTTGATGCTAAAATTGTTAAAAGTGGGATTGAAGAGGTCAAAACTTTAGATAGCAACAAACCTCTATCTTGGATTTCAAGGAATTTAATTATGATAATTGCTCTTTGATATATTGTATTTCCTTATTGCAATCCGTGCTAAATTCTCCTCATGCTTATAGTCAAAATAAAGCTTTTACTAGACATATCGTTGATGCTTTGATGCAATCTTACGAAGAAAAACTTGAGTTAGAAGTTTCTATCCCTAGAAAACTTTATGATGAGTGGGAACCTACAATTAAAATTAAAATTAAAGATCATGAATGTTATGCTTTGTGTGATTTGGGTGCTAGTGTTTCCACGACCCAAAAACATTGTGTGATTTGCTAGGTTTCCATGAATTTGATGATTGTTCTTTAAACATGCACCTTGCGGATTCCACTATTAAGAAACCTATGGGAAATATTAATGATGTTCTTATTGTTGCAAATAGGAATTATGTGCCCATAGATTTCATTGGTCTTGATATAGATTGCAATCCTTCATGTCCTATTATTCTTGGTAGACCTTTCCTTAGAACGATTGGTGCAATTATTGATATGAAGGAAGGGAATATTGGATTCCAATTTCTGATAAGGAAGGACATGGAACACTTCCCTTGAAATAAAATAAAATTATCTTATGAATCTATTATGAGAGGCACTTATGGATTGCCTACCAAAGATGTCAATACCTAAGTCTATCTTCGCTTTTATGCCTAGCTAGGGGTGTTAAACGATAGCGCTTGTTGGGAGGCAACCCAATTTTATTTTTATTCCTTGATTTTTGTTCATGTTTAGTAATTAATAATTTATCTAGCCTCTATTTTTTGTGTTTTTTGTCTTTAATTAGTGTTTGCGCCAAGTAGAACCGTTGGGAAAACTTGGGGAAAGTCTTTTTGATCATGCTGTAAAAAACAGAAACTTTAGCGCTCACGATAATTGCTGCCATTTTTTACTGGAGGGTGATATTTAGTTAATGCTTTTTGCAGATGGTTAATAGATAAATTCCTCACGTCCATAAATTTATTTTAGAATTTTTGGGGTTCCAGAAGTATTCGAAATCTACAGATTACTACAGACTGTTCTGTTTTTGACAGATTCTGTTTTTCGTGTGTTGTTTGCTTATTTTGATGAATCTATGGCTAGTAATAGAGTTTATGAACCATAGAAAAGTTGGAACAAAGTAGGTTTAACACCAATATAAATAAAGAATGAGTTCATTACAGTAACTTGAAGTGGTGGTTTGTTTTCTTTTACTAACAGAGCTCACGGAGATTTTCTTTTAAGTTTTGTGTTGTGAAGTTTTCAAGTTTTGGGTAAAGATTTGATGGATTATGGAACAAGGAGTGGCAAGATACTAAGCTTGGGGATTCCCAAGTCACCCCAAGGTAAAATCCAAGGACACCGAAAAGCCTAAACTTGGGAATGCCCCGGAAGGCATCCCCTCTTTTGTCTTCATTCATCGGTAACTTTACTTGGAGCTATATTTTTATTCACCACATGATATGTGTTTTGCTTGGAGCGTCTTGTATGATTTGAGTCTTTGCCTTCTAGTTTAACACAATCATCCCTTCTATACACACATTTTGAGAGAGACACACATGAATCGGAATTTATTAGAATACTCTATGTGCTTCACTTATATCTGTTGAGCTATATAGTTTTTGCTCTAGTGCTTCACTTATATCTTTTAGAGCACGACGGTGGTTCTATTTTATAGAAATAATTGATCTCTCATGCTTTACTTATATTATTTTGAGAGTCCTTTAGAACAATATGGCAATTTGCTTGTAGGCATTATAAGAACTTTCATATAAGTGCATTGAATACTAAGAGAAGTTTGATACTTGATGATTTTTTTGAGATATGGAGATGGTGATATTAGAGTCATGCTAGTTGAGTAGTTGTGAATTTGGGAAATACTTGTGTTGAAGTTTTTGGTTCCCGTAGCATGCACGTCTAGTGAACCTTTATGTGATGAAGTCGGAGCATGATTTATTTATTGATTTCCTTCCTTATGAGTGGCGGTCGGGGACGAGCGATGGTCTTTTCCTACCAATCTATCCCCCTAGGAGCATGCGCGTAGTACTTTCTTTCGATAACTAATAGATTTTTGCAATAAGTATGTGAGTTCTTTATGACTAATAATGTTGAGTCCATGGATTATACACACCCTCACCCTTCCACCATTGCTAGCCTCTCTAGTACGACACAACTTTTGCCAGTACCATAAACCCACCATATATCTTCCTCAAAACAGCCACCATACCTACCTATTATGGCATTTCCATAGCCATTCCAAGATATATTGCCATGCAATTTTCCACCGTTCCATTTGTTATGACACGCTTCATCACTGTCATATTGCCATGCATGATCATGTAGTTGACATCGTATTTGTGGCAAAGCAACCGTTCATAATTTTTTCATACATGTCACTCTTGATTCATTGCATATCCCGGTACACCGCTGGAGGCATTCACATAGAGTCATATTTTGTTCTAAGTATTGAGATGTAATTCTTGAGTTGTAAGTAAAAAGAAGTGTGATGATCATCATTATTAGAGCATTCTCCCAGTGAGGAAAGGATGATGGAGACTATGATTCCCCCACAAGTTGGGATGAGACATCGTACGAAAAATAAAAATAAAAAAAGAGAAGAAAATAGGGAAAAAGAAAAGAAAGAAAGAAGGCCCAAATAAAAAATGATAGAAAAAGAGAGAAGGGACAATGGTACTATCCTTTTTACACACTTGTGCTTCAAAGTAGCACCATGATCTTCATGGTAGAGAGTCTCCTATGTTGTTACTTTCATAAACTAGTGGGAATTTTACATTATAGAACTTGGCTTGTATATTCCAATGATGGGCTTCCACAAATTGCCCTAGGTCTTCGTGAGCAAGAACGTTAGATGCACACCCACTTAGTTTCTTTTGTTGAGCTTTCATACACTTATAGCTCTAGTGCATCCGTTGCATGGCAATCCCTACTCACTCATATTGATATCTATTAATGGGCATCTCCATAGCCTATTGATATGCCTAGTTGATGTGAGACTATCTTCTCCTTTTTGTCTTCTCCACAACCACCATTCTATTCCACCTATAGTGCTATATCCATGGCTCATGCTCATGTATTGTGTGAAAATTGAAAAAGTTTGAGAACATCAAAAGTATGAAACAATTGCTTGGCTTGTAATCGGGGTTGTGCATGATTTAATATTTTGTGTGATGAAGATAGAGCATAGCCGGACTATATGATCTTGTAAGGATAACTTTCTTTAGCCATGTTATTTTGAGAAGACATGCTTGCTTAGTTAGTATGCTTGAAGTATTATTATTTCTATGTCAATATTAAAATTTTACTTGAATCTTTCGGATCTGAACATTCATGCCACAATAAAGAAAAAATACATTGAGAAACACGTTAGCAAGCATTCCACATCAAAAATTCTGTTTTTATCATTTACCGACTTGAGGACGAGCAGGAATTAAGCTTGGGGATGCTTGATACGTCTCCAAGGTATCTATTATTTTTTATTGTTCCATGCTATTATATTATCTGTTTTGGATTTTAAAGGGCTTTATTTTACACTTTTATATTATTTTTGGGACTAACCTATTAACCGGAGGCCCAACCCAAATTTTTGTTTTTTTGCCTATTTCAGTGTTTCGCAGAAAAGGAATATCAAACAAATACAAACGTAATGAAACCTTCGGGAGAGTTATTTTTGGAACAAACGTGATCCAGGGGACTTCGAGTGGACGTCAAGAAACAATCAAGGAGGCCACGAGGCAGGGGGGCGCGCCCTCCACCCTCGTGGGCCCCTCGTTGCTCCACCGACCTACTTCTTCCTCCTATATATATATATTCATATACCCCGCAAACATCCAGGAGCACCACGAAACCCTATTTCCACCGCCGCAACCTTCTGTACCCAAGAGATCCTCGTGGGCCTTTTTTGGAGCTCTGCCGGAGGGGGCATTGGTCACGGAGGGCCTCTACATCAACTCCATGGACTCTCCGATGATGTGTGAGTAGTTTACTTCAGACCTCCGGGTCCATAGCTAGTAGCTAGATGGCTTCTTCTCTCTCTTTGGATCTCAATACAAAGTTCTCCTTGATTCTCTTGGAGATCTATTCGATGTGATCTTCTTTTGAAGTGTGTTTGTCAAGATACGATGAATTGTGGGTTTATGATCAAGTTTATCTATGAACAATATTTGAATCTTCTCTGAATTCTTTTATGTATGATTGGTTTATCATTGAAAGTCTCTTTGAATTATCAGTTTGGCTTGGCCTACTAGATTGATCTTTCTTGTAATGGGAGAAGTGCTTAGCTTTGGGTTCAATCTTGCGGTGCTCGATCCCAGTGACAAAAAGGGAAACGACACATATTGTATTGTTGCCATCGAGGATATGAAGATGGGGTTTATATCATATTGCATGAGTTTATCCCTCTACATCATGTCATCTTGCTTAAGGCGTTACTCTGTTCTTATGAACTTAATACTCTATATGCATGTTGGATACCGGTCGATGTGTGGAGTAATAGTAGTAGATGTAGGCAGGAGTAGGTCTACTTGTTACGGACGTGATGCCTATATACATAATCATACCTAGATATTCTCATAATTATTCTCTTTTCTATCAATTGCTCGACAGTAATTTGTTCACCCATCATAATACTTATGCTTTCTTGAGAGAACCACTACTGAAACCTATGGCCCCCGTGTATATTCTCCATCATACAAGTTTCCAATCTATTTTATTTTGCAATATTTACTTTCAATCTATATCATAAAAATACCAAAAATATTTATCTTATTATTATTATCTCTATCATATCTCACTCTTGCAAGTGGCCGTGAAGGGATTGACAACCCCTTTATCACGTTGGTTGCGAGGTTCTTATTTGTTTGTGTAGGTACGAGGTGACTCGCGGGTGGTATCCTACTGGATTGATACCTTGGTTCTCAAAAACTATGGGAAATACTTACGCTGCTTTGCTGCATCACCCTTTCCTCTTCAAGGGAAAACCAACACAGTGCTCAAGAGGTAGCAATGAGATATAAATTGTTGTTGAGATGATCATGTTTTGTAAAAGTTATTGGCAACTGTCAGGAGCCTTATGGTTGTCGCTTTATTGTATGAAATGCAATCGCCGTGTAATTTCTTTACTTTATCACTAAGCAGTATCAATAGTTGTAGAAGCAATAGTTGGCGAGACGGCAATGATGCTACGATGGAGATCAAGGTGTCAAGCCGGTGATGATGGTGATCATGACAGTGCTTTGGATATGGAGATCAAAGGCACAAGATGATGATGGCCATATCATATCACTTATTTTGATTGCATGTGATGTTTATCCTTTATGCACCGTATTTTGCTTAGTACGGTGGTAGCATTATAAGATGATCCCTCACTAAATTTCAAGGTATAAGTGTTCGCCCTGAGTATGCACCGTTGCTACAGTTCGTCGGGCCGAGACACCACGTGATGATCGGGTGTGATAAGATCTGAGTTCACATACAACGGGTGCAAGCCATTTTTGCACACGCTTAATACTCGGGTTAAACTTGATGAGCCTAGCATATGCAGATATGGCCTCGGAACACTAAGACTGAAAGGTCGAACGTGAATCATATAGTGGATATGATCAACATAGTGATGTTCACCATTGAAAACTACTCCATCTCACGTGAAGATCGGACATGGTTTAGTTGATATGGATCACATGATCATTTAGATGACTAGAGGGATGTCTATCTAAGTGGGAGTTCTTAAGTAATATGATTAACTAAAATTTAATTTATCATGAACTTAGTACCTGATAGTATTTTGCATGTCTATGTTGTTGTAGATCAATGACCCGTGCTACCGTTCCCTTGAATTTTAACGCATTCCTAGAGAAAGCTAAGTTGAAAGATGATGGTAGCAACTATACGGACTGGGTCCGTAACTTGAGGATTATCCTCATTGCTGCATAGAAGAATTACGTCCTGGAGGCACCGCTAGGTGCAAGACCCGCTGCAGGAGCAACTCCGGACGTTATGAACGTCTGGCAGAGCAAAGCTGATGACTACTCAATAGTTTAGTGTGCCATGCTTTACGGCTTAGAACTGGGACTTCAGCGACATTTTGAATGTCACAGAGCATATGAGATGTTCTAGGAGTTGAAGTTAATATTTCAAGCAAATGCCCGGATTGAGAGATATGAAGTCTCCAATAAGTTCTACAGCTGCAAGATGGAGGAGAATAGTTCTGTCAGTGAACATATACTCAGAATGTCTGGGTACCACAACCACTTGACTCAACTGGGAGTTAATCTTCCCGATGATAGTGTCATTGACAGAGTTCTTCAATCATTGCCACCAAGCTATAAAAGCTTCGTGATGAACTATAATATGCAAGGGATGGATAAGACAATTCCTAAGCTCTCAGCGGTGCTAAAGACTGCGCAGGTAGAAATCAAGAAGGAGCATCAAGTGTTGATGGTTAACAAGGCCACTAGTTTCAAGAAGGGCAAAGGGAAGAAGAGGAACTTCAAGAAGAATGGCAAACAAGTTGCGCGCTGCTCAAGTGAAGAAGCCCAAGTATGGAACTAAGCCTGAGACTGAGTGCTTCTACTGCAAAGGGACTGGTCACTGGAAGCGGAACTGCCCCAAGTATTTGGCGGATAAGAAGGATGGCAAAGTGAAAGGTATATTTGATATACATGTTATTAGTGTGTACCTTACTAATGCTCGTAGTAGTGCCTGGGTATTTGATACTGGTTCTGTTGCTCATATTTGCAACTCGAAACAGGGGCTGCGGATTAAACGAAGATTGGCTAAGGACGAGGTGACGATGCATTTGGGAAATGGTTCCAAAGTCGATGTGATCGCCGTCGGCACGCTACCTCTACATCTACCTTCGGGATTAGTTTTAGACCTAAATAATTGTAATCTGGTGCTAGCGTTAAGCATGAACATTATATCTGGATCTTGTTTGATGAGAGACAGTTATTCATTTAAATTAGAGAATAATGGTTGTTCTATTTATATGAGTAATATCTTTTATGGTCATGCACCCTTGATGAGTGGTCTATTTTAGTTGAATCTCGATAGTAGTGATACACATATTCATATTATTGAAGCCAAAAGATACAAGTTTAATAATGATAGTGCAACTTATTTGTGGCACTGCCGTTTAGGTCATATTGGTGTAAAGGCATGAAGAAACTTCATGCTAATGGACTTTTGGAATCACTTGATTATGAATCACTTGATGCTTGCAAACCATGCCTCATGGGGAAGATGGCTAAGACTCTATTCTCTGGAACAATGGAGCGAGCAACAAACTTGTTGGAAAAAATACATACTGATGTCTGCGGTCCGATGAGTGTTGAGGTTCACGATGGGTATTGTTATTTACTGACCTTCACAGATGATTTGAGCAGATATGGGTATATCTACTTGATGAAACATAAGTCTGAAACATTTGAAAAGTTCAAAGAATTTCAGAGTGAAGTGGAAAATCATCGTAACAAGAAAATAAAGTTTCTACGGTCTGATCATGGAGGTGAATATTTGAGTTACGAGTTTGGTCTTCATTTGAAACAATGTGGAATAGTTTCGCAACTCACGCCACCTGGAAAACCACAGCATCTCGTGTGTCCGAACGTCATAATCATACTTTATTAGATATATGGTGCGATCTGTGATGTCTCTTACTGATTTACCGCTATCGTTTTGGGGTTATGCTTTAGAGATGGCTACATTGACGTTAAATAGGGCACCATCTAAATCCATTGAGACGACACCATATGAACTGTGGTTTGGCCAGAAACCCAAGTTGTTGTTTCTTAAAGTTTGGGGCAGCGATGCTTAGGTGAAAAGCTTCAACCTGATAAGCTCGAATCCAAATCGGAGAAATGTGTCTTCTGATCAAGTTACAACCGAACCTCGTAGGTCAACCAGAGTAAGATCCGCAACAGAGTCGTACGGTAATCCTGTTCTAGAAGTCATGTTACTTGACCATGACGAACCTGATGAGCCCAGATTCCGCAAAATGGATTGAGGCCATGAAATCTAAGATGGGATCCATGTATGAGAACAAAGTGTGGACTTTGGTTGACTTACCCGATGATCGGCAAGCAATAGAGAATAAATGGATCTTCAAGAAGAATATTGATGCTGACGGTAAAATTACTGTCTACAAAGCTCGACATGTTGCGAAAGGTTTTCGACAAGTTCAAGGAGTTGACTATGATGAGACCTTCTCACCCATAGTGATGCTTAAGTCTGTCTGAATCATGTTAGCAATTGCCACATTTTATGATTATGAAATTTGGCAAATGGATGTCAAAACTGCATTCCTTAATGGATATCTTAAAGAAGAGTTGTATATGATGCAACCAGAAGGTTTTGTCGATCCTAAATGTTCTAACAAAGTGTGCAAGCTCCAGCGATCCATTTATGGACCGGTGCAAGCCTCTCGGAGTTGGAATATACACTTTGATAGTGTGATCAAAGCATTTGGTTTTATACAGACTTTTGGGAAAGCATGTATTTACAAAAGGGGTTTTTATCATTTATGCCACTAGTTGTGTCCCACTACTTAGTTTTGCCATTAGAAGTTAGAACTGCTCAAAAATGCCATCAATCCGTGAGATGCTTGCTCAAAAATGCCATTAGATATCTCAAAAATGCCATCGTTCTCTTAGATGTTTGCTCAAAAATGCCATTAGACATTGTTATTTTTACGCCAAACCCGTTGACCATGTTCTATGACAAAAATAAGCCTAGACTCACATGTCAGTTCTATCTATCTCACAATGGTATGTGTGGCCCCACTTGTCAGGAGTAACCAAGCGAATAATTTTACAGGAAAATAAGAACGCTGTTGGGATCAAGTGGGGCCCATACTTTATTGTAGTGAGATAGAGGGAGAGCTGGCATGTTGGTTCATAGGCATTTATGTCATTATAACATGGCAAAAGAGATTTGAGATCACAATAATGGTGTTTAGTGGCATTTTTGAGCATGTGTCTAATGAAGCGATGGCATTTTTGAGCAGTTGAAATTTCTAGTGGCAAAACTGAGTAATGGGACACAACCGATGGCATAACTGATAAAAACCCTTACAAGAAAGTTAGTGGGAGCTCTGTAGCATTTCTGATATTACATGTGGATGGCATATTGTTGATCGGAAATGATACTGAATTTCTGAATAACATAAAAGGATAGTTGAATAAGAATTTTCCAATGAAATACCTCGGTGAAGCTGCTTATATATTGGGCATCAAGATCTATAGAGATAGATCAAGACGCTTAATTGGACTTTCACAAAGCGCATACCTTGATAAAGTTTTGAAGAAGTTCAAAATGGATCAGTCAAAGAAAGGGTTCTTGCCTGTGTTACAAGGTGTGAAGTTGAGTCAGACTCAATGCCCGACCACTGCAGAAGATAGAGAGAAAATGAAAGTCATTCCCTATGCCTCAGCCATAGGTTCTATCATGTATGCAATGTTGTGTACCAGACCTGATGTGTGCCTTCCTATTAGTTTAGCAGGGAGGTACCAAAGTAATCCAGGAGTGGATCACGGGACAACGGTCAAGAACATCCTGAAATACCTGAAAAGGACTAAGGATATGTTTCTCATTTATGGAGGTGACAAAGAGCTCGTCATAAACAGTTACGTCGATGCAGGCTTTGACACTGATCCAGATGACTCTAAGTCACAAACCGAATACATATTTATATTGAATGGTGGAGCTGTCAGTTGGTGCAGTTCCAAGCAGAGCGTCATGGCGGGATCTACGTGTGAAGCGGCATACATAGCTGTGTCGGAAGCAGCAAATGAAGGAGTCTGGATGAAGGAGTTCATATCCGATCTAGGTGTCATACCTAGTGCATCGGGTCCAATGAAAATCTTTTGTGACAACACTAGAGCAATTTACTTGGCGAAGGAATCCAGATTTCACAAGAGAACCAAACACATCAAGAGACGCTTCAATTCCATCCGCGATCAAGTCAAGGAGGGAGGCATAGAGATTTGCAAGATACATATGGATCTGAATGTTGCAGACCCGTTGACTAAGCCTCTCTCACGAGCAAAACATGATCAGCACCAAGACTCCATGGTTGTTAGAATCATTACTATGTAATCTAGATTATTGACTCTAGTGCAAGTGGGAGACTGAAGGAAATATGCCCTAGAGGCAATAATAAAGTTGTTATTTATATTTCCTAGAGACAAGCTCAGAGTTCGGTGCTTGTTCACCAGGGACTGGATACATTTTTGCAGTCCGGTCACCTCTTCCTCATCGCCCCACGACAAGCCCGTCTCCTTCCAGGACGTGAGCCGCGTAGGGGGTCCAGCTTGGAATTCAGGGGCTGCGATCCACTCTGGATCGCGTGGCCCGGTGATGTAAAACCACCCTGACTGCCACCCCTTCAAGGTCTCCACAAAGGATCCCTCGAGCCATAGGACGTTGGCTATTTTGCTCACCATGGCGCCTCTGCACTTCGCCTGGTTGCCGCGCACCACCTTTGGCTTGATGTTGAAGGTCTTGAGCCAGATGCCGAAATGGGGGCCGATGCAGAGGAAAGCCTCGCACACGAGAATAAATGCCGAGATATTGAGGATGAAGTTCGGGGCCAGATCGTGGAAATCTAGGCCATAGTAGAACATGAGCCCGCGGACAAATGGGTGGAGAGGAAAACCCAGTCCGCGGAGGAAGTGGGGAAGAAATACTACCCTCTCATGGGGCCTTGGGGTGGGGAGAAGCTGCCCCTCCTCAGGAAGCCGGTGCGCAATGTCTTTGGACAGGTATCCGGCCTTCCTTAGCTTTTTGACATGGCCCTCCATGACGGAGGAGACCATCCACTTGCCTCCCGCTCCGGACATTGTTGGAGAAGGTTGAGGTAGGAAGTGCGGGCTTGGGCGCTGGAGCTCGGGTGCGCAGAAGATGGATAGGCAAAGGAGGAAGAAGGCATAGGTAAAAAGGTGGATCCTTATCCCCTTATATGGGCGGATGCGACTATGCGTCCCCACCAGCCTAGTAAAACTCGCTTGCCTCCCAAGCGCCATGATAAATGGCGTGGTTGGGTTACCCACGTCCTTATTGATGAGAATCCCGTAAATGGGGGACACGATCTCTGCTTTGACAAGACGTGCCAAGGAAACCGCCTCGCAAAACACCCTGAGGTGGAAAAGTGAAAACGATTCGAATAAAGGCTTGGCCGTAGTGTGATGTCACGCTGCAGAATACGTCAGCAGATTAGATTTGTGTTAATATTATTCTCTCTGTGGCAATACATGGAAACTTATTTTGCAGAGCCGGACACTACTCTTGGTGTTTACAAACTTTTATGAAGAATTTGGAGGAGGAACCCGCCTTGCAATGCCGAAGACAATCTACGCGCCGGACTCGTCGTCATTGAAGCTTGGTTCAGGGGCTACTGAGGGAGTCCTGGATTAGGGGGTGTTCGGGTAGCCGGACTATACCTTCAGCCGGACTCCGGGACTATGAAGATACAAGATTGAAGACTTCGTCCCGTGTCCGGATGGGACTTTACTTGGCGTGGAAGGCAAGCTTGGCGATGCGGATATTCAAGATCTCCTACCATTGTAACCGACTTTGTGTAACCCTAACCCTGTCCGGTGTCTATATAAACCGGAGGGTTTTAGTCCGTAGGACAACTTCATCATACAATAATCATACCATAGGCTAGCTTCTAGGGTTTAGCCTCCTTGATCTCGTGGTAGATCTACTCTTGTACTACCCATATCATCAAATCAAGCAGGACGTAGGGTTTTACCTCCATCAAGAGGGCCCAAACCTAGGTAAAACATCGTGTTCCTTGCCTCCTGTTACCATCCGGCCTAGACGCACAGTTCAGGACCCCCTACCCGAGATCCGCCGGTTTTGACACCGACACCACTTCCTTCATTTTTGGATTCAACTGACGTTGGTGATCAACAATGGGTTTAGCATCAGGTTCCATATTAATTTTGTGCTGACATAGAGTGGGACTAATGCCCTTTAAATCATCAAGAGTATATCCAATAGCAGCCCAGTGCTCCCTTAGAACTTTCAATAATCTTTCTTCTTCATGTTCTGAAAGGTTAGCACTAATAATACCATGATATATCTTATTTTCATTGAGATAAGCATATTTTGAAGTGTTTGGCAATTGTTTTAATTCAAACACAAGATCACCTTTAGGTGGAGGAGGACCTCCTAGAGTTTTAGTAGGTAGATTGTGTTTAAACAGAGGACGTTGTTCAAATAAAACCTTATCTATTTCATTTCTTTCATGCATATGTAAATCATTTTCATGGTCTAGCAAATATTGTTCTAAAGGATCAGTAGGTGGAACAACAATAGAAGCAAGACCAATTAATTCATACTTACTAGGCAATTCTTTTTCATGATGATTTGTACTAAACTTGGAAAAATTAAACTCATGAGACTCATCACCAAAGCTAACACCAACCGTTTTTTTCGTATTCAGGAAAGGTCTACCAAAGATAATGGGACAAAAGTCATCTTGTGGGGAACCAAGAACAAGAAAATCAGTAAGGTATTTTATTTTCCCACACAAGACTTCAACATCTCTAATAATCCCAAATGGTGATATGGTGTCTCTATTAGCAAGTTTAATAGTAACATATATTTCTTCTATCTTAGTAGGTGCTATGTCTTTCATGATTTCTTCATATAAAGTGTAAGGAATAGCACTCACACTAGCACCCATGTCACATAAACCATGATAACAGTGATCTCCTATTTTTACTAAAATAATAGGCATGCCAACAATAGGTCAATGTTTATCTCTTTTATCAGGTTTAGCAATTCTAGCAGCTTCTTCATAGAAGTAAATAACATGCCCATCCATATAATCTTCTAGGAGATCTTTAACCATAGCAATACTAGGTTCAACTTTAATTTGTTCATCAGGTTTAGGTGTTCTAATATAGCTTTTGTTAACCATAGTTGAAACTTTAGCATGCTCCATAATCCTAATAGGGAAAGGTGGTTTCTCAATATAAGCAGAAGGAACAACTGGATCAACATTATATAGTATAGTTTCTTCTTTAACTGGTACTGGTTCTTTAATTTCTTCTTTAATAGGTGGGTGATATTTAATCCACTTCTCCTTAGGGAGTTCAAAATGAGTAGCAAATGATTCACAAAAGGAGGTTACTATCTCAGAGTCAAGTCCATATTTAGTGCTAAACTTTTGAAAAGCATTAGTATCCATAAAAGATTTAACACAATCATTCTTAAGTTTAATACCTGACTCTTTACCTTCGCTGAGTTCCCAATCTTCAGAGTTTCGTTTAATTCTTTCCAAAAGATCCCACCAGAATTCAATAGTATTCTTCATAAATGAACCAACACAAGAAGTATCAAGCATGGTTTGATCATTACAAGAAAGACGAGCATAAAAATTCTGGATAATAATTTCTCTTGAGAGCTCATGATTGGGGCATGAATAATGAATATAACTCCCCCAGGCTAGAGCGATACTTTCTCCTTCATGAGGAATATATATATATATATATATATATATATATATAATTCTGATCATGATGAACTAGATGCATCAGATAATTTTTTGATGGAACTCCAATTTCAAACGATTCCAATTCCATGATCCAATATCATCACATAGCCTATACCATGCCAATTCTCTTCCTTTCAAAGATAAAGGGAAAACCTTTTTCATCACTTCAACCCTGGGTAAACCTGCAAGCTTAAACAATCCACAAATTTGTTCCACATATACCAAGTGCATATCAGGATGTTCGGTTCCATCTCCTACATAAGGATTAGCTAGCAGTTGTTCTATCATACCCAAAGGAATTTCATATTAAATATTTTCAGTAGGTGCAGTAGGTTGAGGGGTTGATAATTGTGGTTCAGGACGAGGTGAAGATACCCCGAACAAACCCCTCAAAGGATTGTTTTCCATAGTGTCAAGTGACAATAAATTTCAGCACACTATATAAATGTTGCCTTACCAAAGGCGCTTCACTCCCCGGCAACGGCGCTAGCAAATAGCCTTGATGACCCACAAGTATAGGGGATCAATTGTAGCTATTTTCGATAAGTAAGAGTGTCAAACCCAATGAGGAGCAGAAAGAAATGACAAGTAGTTTTCAGTAAGGTAATGTCTGCAAGTGCTGAAATTGTAAGTAACGGAGTAGTTTGATAGCAAGATAATTTTTAACGAGCAAGTAACAATAGTAGTAACAAAAGTACAACAAGGTATCCCAATCCTTTTGAGGCAAAGGACATGCCAAAACAGTCTCTTATGATAAGCAAAGCATTGTTGAGGGTACACGGGAATTTCATCTAGTCACTTTCGTCATGTTGGTTTGATTTGTGTTCGTGATACGTCTCCAACGTATCTACTTTTCCAAACACGTTTGCCCTTGTTTTGGACTCTACTTGCATGATTTGAATGGAACTAAACCGGACTGACGTTGTTTTCAGCAGGATTACCATGGTTTTATTTATGTGCAGGATCAAACGTTCTCGGAATGACCTGAAACTTCACAGAGCAACTTTTTGGAAAATATAAAAAATACCTGCAAAAGATGAAGGCCAGGGGGCCCACCACCTTGCCACGAGGGTGGGGGGCATGCCCCCTACCTCGTGCACCCCCTGTTGTGTCTCCGACTCCAACTCCACCTCCATATATTGAGTTTCGGGGAGAAAAAAATCAGGGAGAAGAAATCATCGCGTTTTACGATACGGAGCCACTGCCAAGCCCTAAAACCTCTCGGGAGGGCTGATCTGAAGTCCATTCGGGGCTCTGGAGAGGGGAATCCGTCGCCATTGTCATCAGCAACCATCCCCCATCACCAATTTCATGGTGCTCACCGACGTGCATGAGTAATTCCATCGTAGGCTTCCTGGACGGTGATGGGTTGGATGGGATCTATCATGTAATCGAGTTAGTTTTGTTAGGGTTTGATCCCTAGTGTCCACTATGTTCTGAGATTGATGTTGCTATGACTTTGCTATGCTCAATGCTTGTCACTAGGGCCCGAGTGCCATGATTTAAGATCTCAACCTATTATGTTTTCATCAATATATGAGTGTTCTTGATCCTATCTTGCAAGTCTATAGTCACCTATTATGTGTTATGATCCGTTAACCCCGAAGTGATAGTAATCGGGATACTTACCGGTGATGACCGTAGTTTGAGGAGTTCATGTATTCATTTTGTGTTAATGATTTGTTCCGGCTCAAAGGAGGCCTTAATATCCCTTAGTTTTGCGTAAGGACCCCGCTGCCACGGGAGGGTAGGACAAAATATGTCATGCAAGTTCTTTTCCATAAGCACGTATGACTATGTTCGGAATACATGCCTACATTATATCAATGAACTGGAGCTAGTTCTGTGTCACCCTAGGTTATGACTGTTACATGATGAACCGCATCCGGCATAATTCTCCATCACTGATCCATTGTCTACGAGCTTTCCATATATTGTTCTTCGCTTATTTACTTATCCGTTGCTATTGCTATCTGCTACCTCTTGAGCACTGCGTTGGATTTCCCCGAAGACGAGAGGATGATGCAGCAAAGTAGCGTAAGTATTTCCCTCAGTTTTTGAGAACAAAGGTATCAATCCAGTAGGAGGCCACACACAAGTCCCTCGTACCTACACAAAAACAATAGCTCAACGCAACCAACGCGCTAGGGGTTGTCAATCCCTTCACGGTCACCTACGAAAGTGAGATCTGATAGAGATGATAAATACTATTTTTGGTATTTTTGGTATAGAGATGCAAAGTAAAAAGTAAAAGCAAAGTAAAAAAGCAAAGCAATAATAAAGTGATGGAGATTTATATGATGAGAAAGAGACCCGGGGGCCATAGGTTTCACTAGTGGCTTCTCTCAAGAGCATAAGTATTCTACGATGGGTGAAAAAATTACTGTTGAGCAATTGACATAATTGAGCACAGTTATGAGAATATCTAGGTATGATCATGTATATAGGCATCACGTCCGAGACAAGTAGACCGACTCCTGCCTGCATCTACTACTATTACTCCACTCATCGACCGCTATCCAGCATGCATCTAGAGTATTAAGTTAAATCAGAGTAACGCCTTAAGCAAGATGACATGATGTAGAGGGATAGTTTCATGCAATATGATAAAAACCCCATCTTGTTATCCTCGATGGCAACGATACAATACGTGCCTGGCTGCCCCTTCTGTCACTAGGAAAGGACACCGCAAGATTGAACCCAAAGCTAAGCACTTCTCCCATGACAAGAACAACCAATCTAGTAGGCCAAACCAAACTGATAATTTGAAGAGACTTGCAAAGATAACCAATCATACATAAAAGAATTCAGAGAAGATTCAAATATTATTCATAGATAGACTTGATCATAAACCCACAATTCATCGGTCTCAACAAACACACCGCAAAAAGAAGATTACATCGAATAGATCTCCACGGGAGAGGGGGAGAACATTGTATTGAGATCCAAAAAGAGAGAAGAAGCCATCTAGCTACTAACTATGGACCCGTAGGTCTAAAGTAAACCACTCACACTTCATCGGAGAGGATTGGATGATGATGTAGAAGCCCTCCATGATCGATGCCCCCTCCGGCGGAGCTCCGGAACAGGCCCCAAGATGGGATCTCGTGGATACAGAAAGTTGCGGTGGTGGAATTAGGTTTTTGGCTCCGTATCTGATCGTTTGGGGGTACGTGGGTATATATAGGAGGAAGAAGTCCGTCGGTGGAGCAACAGGGGGCCCACGAGGGTGGGGGCGCGCTTGGTAGGGTAGGGCGCGCCCCCTACCTAGTGGCCTCCTGTTACGTGCCTTAACGTAGGGTCCAAGTCTCCTGAGTTGTATTCGGTGAGAAAATCATGTTCCCGAAGGTTTCATTCCGTTTGGACTCCGTTTGATATTCCTTTTCTTCGAAACTGTAAAACAGGCAGAAAACAGCAATTCTGGGCTGGGCCTCCGGTTAATAGGTTAGTCCCAAAAAATAATATAAAAGTGGATAATAAAGCCCAATAATGTCCAAAACAGTAGATAATATAGCATGGAGCAATCAAAAATTATAGATACGTTGGAGATGTATCAAGCATCCCCAAGCTTAATTCCTGCTCGTACTCGAGTAGGTAAATGATAAAAACAGAATTTTTGATGCGGAGTGCTACTTGGCATAATTTCAATGTAAATCTTCTTAATTGTGGTATGAATATTCAGATTCAAAAGATTCAAGACAAAAGTTCATGTTGACATAAAAATAATAATACTTCAAGCATACTAACAAAGCAATTATGTCTTCTCAAAATAACATGGCCAAAGAAAGCTATCCCTACAAAATCATATAGTCTGGCTATGCTCTATCTTCACCACACAAAGTATTTAAATCATGCACAACCCCGATGACAAGCCTAGCAATTGTTTCATACTTTTGACATTTTCAAAACTTTTTCGATCTTCGCGCAATACATGAGCGTGAGCCATGGATATAGCACTATATGTGGAATAGAATGGTGGTTGTGGAGAAGACAAAAAGGAAGAAGATAGTCTCACATCAACTAGGCGTATCAACGGGCTATGGAGATGCCCATCAATAGATATCAATGTGAGTGAGTAGGGATTGCCATGCAACAGATGCACTAGAGCTATAAGTATATGAAAGCTCAACAAAAGAAACTAAGTGGGTGTGCATCCAACTCGCTTGCTCACGAGGACCTAGGGCATTCTGAGGAAGCCCATCATTGGAATATACAAGCCAAGTTCTATAATGAAAAATTCCCACTAGTATATTAAAGTGACAGAATGAGAGACTCTCTACAATGAAGATCATGGTGCTACTTTGAAGCACAAGTGTGGTAAACGGATAGTAACATTGTCCCTTCTCTCTTTTTCTCTCATTTTTTTGTTTGGGCCTTCTCTTTTTTAGGCCTATTTTTTATAATTTTTCGTTCGGAGTCTCATCCCGACTTATGGGGGAATCATAGTCTCCATCATCCTTTCCTCACTTGGGACAATGCTCTCAAAATGATGATCATCACACTTTTTATTTTTCTTACAACTCAACAATTACAACGCAATACTTAGAACAAAATATGACTCTATATGAATGCCTCCGGTGGTGTACCAGGATATGCAATGAATCAAGAGGGACATGTATGAAATAATTATGAATGGTGGTTTTGCCACAAATACGATGTCAACTACATGATCATGCTAGAAATATGACAATGATGGAGTTTGTCATAATGAACGGAACGGTGGAAAGTTGCATGGAAATATATCTCGGAATGGCTATGGAAATGCCATGATAGGTAGATATGGTGGCTGTTTTGAGGAAGTTATTTGGTTGGTGTATGATACCGGCGAAAAGTACGCGGTATTAGAGAGGCTACCAATGGTGGAAGGAAGGAAAGTGCGTATAATCCATGGACTCAACATTAGTCATAAAGAACTCATATACTTTTTGCAAAAATCTAGAAGTTATCAAAGCAAAGTATTACGTGCATGCTCCTAGGGGGATAGATTGGTAGGAAAAGACCATTGCTCGTCCCCGACCGCCACTCATAAGGAAGACAATCAATAAATAAATCATGCTCCGACTTCATCACATAATGGTTCACCATACGTGCATGCTAAGGGAATCACAAACTTTAACACAAGCATTTCTCAAATTCACAACTACTCAACTAGCATGACTCTAATATCACCATCCTCATATCTCAAAACAATTATCAAGCATCAATTTTTTCTTAGTACTCAACGCACTCAAAAGAAAGTTTTACAAATCTTGAATACCAAGCATATTATTATTAAGCAAATTACCATGCTATTAAGAGTCCCAAAATAATCTAAGTGAATCATGAGAGATCAATAGTTTCTATAAAAAAATCCACCACCATGCTCTAAAAGATATAAGTGAAGCACTAGAGCAAAATTATATAACTCAAAAGATATAAGTGAAGCACTAGAGTAAAACTATATAGCTCAAAAAATATAAGTGAAGCACATAGAGCATTCTACCAAATTCAAAATTATGCATGGATCTCTCAAAAGGTGTGTACAGCAAGGATGATTGTGTTAGACTAACAAGCAAAGACTCAAATCATAAAAGACGCTCCAAGCAAAACACACATCATGTGGTGAATAAAAATATAGCTCCAAGTAGATGAAAGAGGGGATGCCTTCTGGGGCATCCCCAAGCTTTGGCTTTTAGGTGTCCTTAGATTATCTTGGGGGTTCCATGGGCATCCCCAATCTTAGGCTCTTGCCACTTCTTGTTCCATAATCCATCAAATATTTACCCAAAACTTGAAAACTTCACAACACAAAACTTAAAGTAGAAAACTCATGAGCTCCGTTAGCGAAAGAAAACAAAAGACCACTTCAAGGTACTGTAATGAACTCATTCTTTATTTATATGGGTGTTATACTTACTGTATTCCAACTTCTCTATGTTTAATAAACTATTTTACTAGCCATAGATTCATCAAAATAAGCAAACAACACACGAAAAACAGAATCTGTTAAAAATAGAACAGTCTGTAGTAATCTGTAGCTAGCGCAAGATCTGGAACCCCAAAAATTCTAAAATAAATTTCTGGACGTGAGGAATTTATATATTAATCATCTGCAAAAATAATTAACTAAATATCACTCTCCAAATAAAAATGACAGCAGTTCTCGTGAGCGCTAAAGTTTCTGTTTTTTACAGCAAGTTCAACAAGACTTCCCAAGTCTTCCCAACGGTTCTACTTGGCACAAACACTAATTAAACACAAAAAACACAACAAAAACAGAGGCTAAATAATTTATTTATTACTAAACAGGGGCAAAAGCAAGGAATAAAAATAAAATTGGGTTGCCTCCCAACAACCGCTATCGTTTAACGCCCCTAGCTAGGCATGACAAGCAAGAATAGATCTAGGTATTGTCATAATAGTAAGATAGATTATTGAAACTCATTTCATATTCTCTATGTTTGGCAGCAAGTTTTCTTTGAGGCAAGCAAAAGTAATCAAAATGGCTAAATTTAATGGGACAAAAGTCCCCAAGATCAACCTTGGGAGGTATAGGTTCCTCCTTTGGTCCTTCATAATGCACAAACAATTCATCATTATAAGCATTCTTTTGACAGAACTTTGTGAGCCTATATTCAAGAGAATATCCTAGTTCATCATTTCGAATAGCCAAATAATCATTAAGTTCAGAAATTCTATAAACTAAATCATTGGTAGGAACCCTTTTTCTAAGATTTTCATTGAAAGCAACATAGTCTAAAGATTGAAAACGCATTATTTCTTCTTGATCAAAGAGGATAGCCTCTATGGGAGGACGGCAAGCGTCCACCCTATAATGCACAAAGATGTCTTTGGCTTCTTTTATTATGAATCTAAACTCATGAGCTAAAAAGATAGTAGCGGCACGCTTAACAGAAGAATGCTCAATATTAGAAAATTCCAGAAAAATCCTTTGTATGGAAGGATGCATGTGCATGAATTGTCTTTCAAGTTCAACTACAAGCATGGCAATAGCGGCCGCAAGACTACAAGTTCAGTGAAGGATAGAACTACCCATAGAAGATAAAGCACCGGCACAAGTAAAGATATCTTGAATAACTCCTTTTCCAATAATATTACCACTACCAACACGGAATTTTTTGCATGAAAGATGGTAGGTTCTTTAGCAGGAGCATTGGAATTTTTCATGATATTATTATTGTCCATATCGACAATAATTTCCCCAATTTCAGACATAGAGGCAGAAAGTAAAGGACTTCACATAACGGCAAGCAAACGAACTAACACACAAGCAAACAAAAGGAAAACGGGCAAAGAGAGGCAAATAGAGAGAGAGGGCGAATAAAACAGCAAGGTTGAATTGGGGGGGAGAGGAAAACGAGAGGCAAATGGAAAATAATATAATGCGGGAGATAGGGATTGTGATGGGTACTTGGTATGTTGACTTTTGCGCAGACTCCCCAGCAACGGCGCCAGAAATTCTTCTTGCTACCTCTTGAGCACTGCATTGGATTTCCCCGAAGAGGAGAGGATGATGCAGCAAAGTAGCGTAAGTATTTCCCTTGGTTTTTGAGAACCAAGGTATCAATCCAGTAGGAGGCCATGCACAAGTCCCTCGTACCTACACAAAAACAATATCTCAATGCAACCAACACGCTTAGGGGTTGTCAGTCCCTTCACGGTCACTTACGAAAGTGAGATCTGATAGATATGATAAATAATATTTTTGGTATTTTTGGTATAGAGATGCAAACTAAAAAGTAAAAGCAAAGTAAAAAAGCAAAGCAATAATAAAGTGATGGAGATTGAAATGATGAGAAAGAGACCCGGGGGCCATAGGTTTCACTAGTGGCTTCTCTCGAGAGCATAAGTATTCTATGGTGGGTGAACAAATTACTGTTGAGCAATTGACAGAATTAAGCTTAGTTATGAGAATATCTAGGTATGACCATGTATATAGGTATCACGTCCGAGACAAGTAGACTGACTCCTGCCTGCATCTACTACTATTACTCCACTCATCGACCGCTATCCAGCATGCATCTAGAGTATTAAGTTAAAACGGAGTAACGCCTTAAGCAAGATGACATGATGTAGAGGGATAGTTTCATGCAATATGATAAAAACCCCATATTGTTATCCTTGATGGCAACGATACAATACGTGCCTTGCTTCCCCTTCTGTCACTGGGAAAGGACACCGCAAGATCGAACCCAAAGCTAAGCACTTCTCCAATGGCAAGAACAACCAATCTAGTAGGCCAAACCAAACTGATAATTCGAAGAGACTTGCAAAGATAACCAATCATACATAAAAGAATTCAGAGAAGATTCAAATATTATTCATAGATAGACTTGATCATAAACCCACAATTCATCGGTCTCAACAAACACACCGGAAAAAGAAGATTACATCGACTAGATCTCCACGAGAGAGGGGGAGAACATTGTATTGAGATCCAAAAAGAGAGAAGAAGCCATCTAGCTACTAACTATGGACCCGTAGGTCTGAAGTAAACTACTCACACTTCATCGGAGAGGCTTGGATGATGATGTAGAAGCCCTCCATGATCGATGCCCCCTCCGGTGGAGCCCCGGAACAGGCCCCAAGATGGGATCTCGTGGATACAGAAAGTTGCGGTGGTGGAATTAGGTTTTTGGCTCCGTATCTGATCGTTTGGGGGTACGTGGGTATATATAGGAGGAAGAAGTCCGTCGGTGGAGCAACAGGGGGCCCACGAGGGTGGGGGCGCGCTTGGTAGGGTAGGGCGCGCCCCCTACCTAGTGACCTCCTGTTACGTGCCTTAACGTAGGGTCCAAGTCTCCTGAGTTGTATTCGGTGAGAAAATCATGTTCCCGAAGGTTTCATTCCGTTTGGACTCCGTTTGATATTCCTTTTCTTCGAAACTGTAAAACAGGCAGAAAACAGCAATTCTGGGCTGGGCCTCCGGTTAATAGGTTAGTCCCAAAAAATAATATAAAAGTGGATAATAAAGCCCAATAATGTCCAAAACAGTAGATAATATAGCATGGAGCAATGAAAAATTATAGATACGTTGGAGACGTATCACTATCATCACTAAAAAATACCAAAAACATTGCTTTTACTACTGTTACCTTTATTTTCCGTTATCAGTACTATCATATTACTTTGCTACTAAACACTTTGCTGCAGATATTAAGTTTCCAGGTATGGTTGAATTGAAAAGTCAGCTGCTAATACATGAGAATTTTCTTTGGCTCCCCTTGTGTCGAATCAATAAATTTGGGTTGAATACTCTACCCTCGAAAACTGTTGTGATCCCCTATACTTGTGGGTTATCAAGACCATTTTCTGGCGCCATTGTCGGGGAGCATAGCTCTATTCTTTGAGTCACTTGGGATATATATCTTCTTATCATTATGAAGAATTTGAGAGATCCAAAAACCAAGATCTATCCCTCAACTACGAGGGGAGGTAAGGAACTGCCATCTAGCTCTACACTTGATTCACCTTCTGTTTTGAGTAAGCTTGCGACACCTACACCTGCTTCTGCTATTCGTTCTGATATGTCGCATGTTATTGATGATGCCACTTCTGCTATGCATGATACTTATGATGAAACTACATCTATGCCTGATACTACTATGCCACTTAGTGTTTTTCTTGATGAACAACTTGCTAGGGCTAGAGAAATTGAAAATATTGAATCTGATGATACTGATGAAAGTGATGATGAAGAACCACTTGCTATTCCTAAGGGTTATGTATTTGATCAAGATGCTTCTTTAGCTATTTTAGCTTGCAGAAATAGAACTGAACTTAAAAAATTATTAGCTAAATGGAGTAAGCAATCTCTAAATGATAGAATGAAACCTGACCCTGCTTTGGCTACTTCACCTATCTTTTTTACTGATAAGGATTATGAATTCTCTATTGATCCTGATATAATTACTTTGGTTGGATCTGATCCTTTTCATGGTTATGAATCCGAAACTGTTGTGGCACATCTTACTAAACTGAATGATATAGCTACCCTATTCACTAAAGATGAGAGAACTCGCTACTTTTATATCCTTAAAATATTTCTGTTCTCATTAAAGAGTGATGCTAAGATATGGTTTAATTCTCTTGATCCTGGTTTTGTGCGTAGTCCCTAGGATATGATTTATTACTTCTCTGCTAAATATTTCCCTGCTCATAAGAAACACGCTGCTTTAAGGGATATATATAATTTTGTGCAAATTGAAGAAGAGAGTCTCCCACAAGCTTGGTGGAGGCTTCCCCAATTACTTAATGCTTTGCCTGATCATCCTCTTAAGAAAAATGAAATACTTGATATCTTTTATAATGGACTAACCACTGCCTCCAGAGATTACCTGGATAGTTGTGGTGGTTCTGTTTTCAGGGAAAGAACACCGGATGAAGCTGAAATTCTATTGAATAATATGTTGACAAATGAAAATAATTGGACATCTCCGGAGCCAATTCCTGAGCCTATTCCTAAACCAACTTGGAAGAAGAGGGGTATTCTATTTCTCAGTCCTGAAGATATGCAAGAGGCAAAGAAGTCTATGAAAGAAAAAGGTATTAAAGCTGAAGATGTTAAGAATTTACCTCCTATTGAGGAAATACATGGTCTTAATTTACTGCCTGTTGAGGAAACATATAATCCAAATCCTTTACCTATTGAAGAAACTCATGGTCTTGATAACTCGACACAGGTAGTAAAGGTAAATTCTCTCTATAGATATGATAAAGCTGTAATCCCATTTACTAAGTTTGCTAGCCCATGCTTAGATGAGTTTGATAAATTTATGGCTAAGCAAGAAGATTTTAATGCTTATTTTGGTAGACAACTGAAATACAATTCAAATATGCTTGGACACTTTGGTGATTATATGGATAATGTTAAAAGTGAACTTAAACTTATTAGTAAACATGCTTCTATGGTTACCACTCAAGTAGAACAAGTACTTAATGCTCAAAATGATTTACTCAATGAATTGAACAGTAAGAATAATGATAATTCTGTTAGAGTGGCTACTAGAACTGGTAGAATGACTCAGGAACCTTTGTATCCTGAAGGCCACCCTAAGAGAATTGAACAAGATTCTCAGAGAAATAATATAGATGCACCTAGTTCTTCTAAAAAGAAGAAAAAATAAAAATGATAGGACTTTGCATGCTTCTAGTGATCCTATTGTTGAAACACCTGAGAATCCAAATGATATTTCTATTTCTGATGCTAAAACACAATCTGGTAATGAACCTGAAACTAGTGATAATGTTAATGATAATGTTCATGATGATGCTCAACCTAGTAATGATAATGACATAGAAATTGAACCTGTTGTTGATCCTGATAACCCACAATCAAAGAATCAACGTTATGATAAGAAAGACTTTGTTGCTAGGAAACATGGTAAAGAAAGAGAGCCTAGGGTTCAGAAACCCATGCCTTTTCCTCCCAAAGCATCCAAGAAAAAAGATGATGAGGATTTTGAGCGCTTTGTTGAAATGATTAGACCTATCTTTTTGCGTATGCGATTAACTGATATGCTCAAAACCAATCGTTATGCTAAGTATATGAAAGATATTATTACAAATAAAAGAAAGATACCGGAAGCTGAAATTTCCACCATGCTTGCTAATTACACTTTTAAGGGTGGAATACCAAAGAAACTTGGAGATCCAGGAGTACCCACTATACCATGCTCTATTAAAAGAAACTATGCTAAAACGACCGTTGGGGCATCAAATGACCTCCAGAGAGAGAGAGAGAGAGGCTTTTACGGTTTGGAGGAGTGTTGGGCTGCAGAGAGAGAGAGAGAGAGAGAGAGAGAGAGAGAGAGAGAGAGAGAGAGAGAGAGAGAGAGGCTTTTACGGTTACCCGGTTAACCGTTGGGGCATCAAACGACCTCCAAATGGAACGAAATTTGGAAAGCGGCCTACCGGTAATTCCATTCATCCTTCAACTCTATCTCATCATCCTTTTGTTACAAGAGTTCTTCATGGTGGTTCATCATGATCTAATTCATTCTTCAAGTGTTCATGAAGATTCTTGTTTGAGGAGCACAAGTATCTTTTATTCCTGCATCTCGAAGTGCAAACAATTATCTGTATTCTTTTGATGTGGAGTTTTGCATTTCATCGTTCTTCTCAGATATTCAATCGTTTCTGTTTGGGGTCGGTTATCACCTCATAATTTTGAGATGTTATCCATAATCCCACAACAACTTTATTCTTTTCATGGTTATTTTTTCCAACTACTCCGTTCAATCCTTCCAACTAAGGATTCTTTCAATTTCATTCATGGTAGAAGTTGTCATTTCTTCTCCATTCTTTCATTAAACTCTTTGAAATTCTTACGGAGACATTGTGTTGTCCCTCTCGTCAAGTATCGTTCCATCTTCTCAAGTTAATGTGCTATTCTTTCCATGTTAGCCGGAGTGATGCCTAAATTCTCTCGTTATTATTCTCTTCTATCTTGTTCTAACCGGAGTGGTTTCAGAGTCTATCTTGTTCCTTGAGCTATTTGCTCTCGTCTTATTCACCGGTCCTCTTTTCTACCTGAGTGCTCTCGGTCTTGTTCATCGTCTCTATTGCATTCTTGTTTCACCTCATCCTCTTTCTCTTCCACCTCGTTCCTAAGATCTCGGGATGAGATCTCTTGTCAGTGGAGGAGAGTTGTAACGCCCCGAGTCCGATGCGCCTGGTGTCTTCCAGTTATTCGCTGTTGTTGCCATGTCATTTGCTTGCGTGTTGCATCTTGCCATCTCATCATGTGCATTACACCATCATGTTTTTCAAAACTTGCATCCGGTCACTTTCTTCATTGTCCGTTTTTGAATCCAACACTCTCTCATGCCCCCGTCGCCCCTCTCAGACCTTGTTTCATGAGCGGAGAAAAATGTTCTCGGAATGGGCCGAGATTTGTCGAGTGGCCTTGGTATATCACCGGTAGACCACCTATCAAATTCCATTCCATTTGGAGGTCGTTGATGCCCCAATGGTTAACCGGGTAACCGCGAAACCCCCTTTGTCTTGGCAGCCCAGCACCCCTTCACAACAGCTCACTAGCCCATCTAGACCCCCTCCATGCTCTCCGTCATTGGATCACGATCGTGTGGGCGAAAACCGCACCCCATTTGGACTCTCCTAGTTCCCTCTACCTACATAAGCACCTCCCCCTCCGAAATCTCGGGCGAAACCCTAGTCTTCTTCATCCTCGCACCGCCGGACACGTCCGCCCGGCGGCCGTACACGTCCAGCCGGCACGTCGCTCGACCAATCACGCGCCGCCACCTCAGCCACCGCCGCCTCTATGACCAACCCCACGCCGCCACGTGTCCACGTCCACCACGGCCCGCCCAAGCCCATTGCGGGCCCATGCAGGCCCGGCCGCCGCCGCCCGTTCACCCGGCTCCACGTCCCAAATCCACGCCACGCCGCCCTTCAGCTCCGCCGTGGTGCGCCGCAGCCGTCCTCCGCGCCAGCATAGAGCATCCCCGCCGCCTGCCGCCTGGATCCGCCACCTTGCCGGACTTCCCCCCAAGCCGACCCTGCACCGTCCCTGCAGCACCTCGTCGCCGGACCCGACGTGCGCCGCGCCGCCAAGTTCATCGCCCGCCTCCGCCGGGAAGGGGTTGATACGTCCATTTTGCATCATGCTTTTACATCGATATTTATTGCATTATGGGCTGTTATTACACATTATGTCACAATACTTAGGCATATTCTCTCTTATTTTACAAGGTTTACATGAAGAGGGAGAATGTCGGCAGCTGGAATTCTGGGCTGGAAAAGGAGCAAATATTAGAGACATATTCTGCACAACTCCAAAAGTCCTGCAGTATCACGGGAGCATGTTTCAGAATATATGAAAAATATTGGGCGAAGGAAGTACGAGAGGGACCTATTTTGAAACACAATTGGCTTGTTGAATTCTTAGGGGATCCTCCTCCACCCAAGGGTGATCCCGTGTTTGAGCTTAAACCTTTACCGGATCTTCTTAAATATGCTTATCTTGATGAGAAAGAGATATATCCTGTTATTATTAGTGCTAACCTTTCAGATCATGAAGAAAAGAAATTATTGAAAACTCTGAAGAAGCACCGTGCAGCTATTGGATATACTCTTGATGATCCTAAGGGCATTAGTCCCACTCTATGCCAGCACAAAATAAAATTGGAGAAAGACGTGAAACCGGTTGTTTATCACCAACAACGGTTAAATCCTAAGATGAAAGAAGTGGTAAGAAAAGAAATACTAAATCTTCTGGAGGCAGGTATAATTTACCCCGTTGCTGATAGTCAGTGGGTAAGTCCTTTCCATTATGTCCCTAAGAAGGGAGGGATTACTGTCGTTCCTAATGATAAAGATGAACTGATCCCACAAAGAATTATTATAGGTTATAGAATGGTAATTGATTTCCGCAAATTAAATAAAGATACTAAAAAGGATCATTACCCTTTACCTTTTATTGATCAAATGCTAGAAAGATTATCCAAACATACACATTTTTGCTTTCTAGATGGTTATTCTGGTTTTTCTCAAATACCTGTGTCAAAAGAAGATCAAGAAAAGACAACTTTTACTTGCCCTTTCAGTACCTTTGCTTATAGATGTATGCCTTTTGGTTTATGCAATGCACCTGCTACCTTTCAAAGATGTATGACTGCTATATTCTCTGACTTTTGTGAAAAGATTGTTGAGTTTTTCATGGATGATTTCTCCGTTTATGCAACTTCTTTTGATGATTGCTTAAGCAACCTTGATCGAGTTTTGCAGAGATGTGAAGAAACTAATCTTGTCTTGAATTGGGAGAAGTGCCACTTTATGGTTAATGAAGGTATTGTCTTGGGGCATAAATTTCTGAAAGAGGTATTGAAGTTGATAAAGGTAAGGTTGATGCTATTGAAAAGATGTCGTGTCCTAAGGACATTAAAGGTATAAGAAGTTTCCTTGGTCATTCCGGTTTTTATAGGAGGTTCATTAAGGACTTCTCTAAAATTTCTAGGCCTCTGACTAATCTCTTACAAAAAGATGTTCCTTTTGTCTTTGATGATGATTGTGTAGAAGCATTTGAAATACTTAAGAAAGCTTTGATTTCTGCACCTATTGTTTAGCCACCTGATTGGAATTTACCCTTTGAAATTATGTGTGATGCTAGTGATTATGATGTAGGGGCTGTTTTAGGACAAAGGGTTGATAAGAAATTAAATGTTATCCATTATGCTAGTAAGACTCTGGATAGTGCCCAGAGAAATTATGCTACTACTGAAAAAGAATTTTTAGCAGTTGTGTTTGCTTGTGATAAGTTCAGACCTTATATACGTTGATTCTAAAGTAACTGTTCACACTGATCATGCTTCTATTAAATATCTTATGGAAAAGAAAGATGCTAAACCTAGCCTTATTAGATGGGTTCTCTTACTTCAAGAATTTGATTTGCATATTATTGATTGAAAGGGAGCCGAGAACCCCGTTGCAGACAACTTGTAGGCTAGAGAATGTTCTTGATGACCCACTACCTATTGGTGATAGCTTACCTGATGAACAATTAGCTCTCATAAATGGTTCTGGTACTGCTCCATGGTATGCTGATTATGCTAATTATATTGTTGCTAAATTTACACCACCTAGTTTCACATACTAGCAAAAGAAAAAGTTCTTCTATCATTTAAGACGTTACTTTTGGGATGACCCACACCTTTATAAAAAAGGAGTAGATGGTATTATTAGACATTGTGTACCTGAGCATGAACAGTAACAGATCCTACGCAAGTGTTATTCCGAGGCTTATGGAGGACACCATGCTAGAGATAGAACTGCACATAAGGTATTGCAATCCGGTTTTTATTGGCCTACTCTCTTCAAAGATGCCCGTAAGTTTGTCTTGTCTTGTGATGAATGTCAAAGAATTGGTAATATTAGTAGACATCAAGATATGCCTATGAATTATTCGCTTGTTATTCAACCATTTGATGTTTAGGGCTTTGATTATATGGGACCGTTTCCCTCTTCCAATGCGTATACACATATTTTAGTTGTTGTTGATTACGTTACTAAGTGGGTAGAAGCTATTCCAACTAGTAGTGCTGATCATAACACCTCTATTAAGATGTTTAAAGAAGTTATTTTTCTGAGGTTTGGAGTCCCTAGATATTTAATGACTGATGGTGGTTCACATTTTTATTCCTGGTGCCTTTTGTAAAATGCTTGCTATGTATGATGTTAATCATACAATTGCATCTCGATATCATCCACAGTCTAGTGGTCAATTAGAATTGAGTAATAGAGAGCCTAAACTGATTTTGCAAAAGACTGTTAATAGATCTAGAAAGAACTGGTCCAAGAAACGTGATGATGCATTATGGGCTTACAGAACTACATATAAAAATGGTTTATGGTAAAGCATGTCACTTACCTCTTGAACTAGAACATAAGGCATATTGGGCCATTAAAGAGCTCAATTATGATTTCAAACTTGCCGGTGAGAAGAGGCTTTTTGACATTAGATCACTTGATGAATGGAGAACCCATGCCTATGTGAATGCCAAACTGTTTAAAGAAAAAGTTAAAAGATGCCATGACAAAAGGATACAAAAATGTGAGTTTAATGTAGGTGATTATGTATTGTTATACAACTCTCGTTGAAGATTTTTTGCAGGAAAAATCCTCTCTAAATGGGAAGGTCCTTACATTATCGAGGAGGTCCATCGTTCTGGTGCCATAAAAATTAACAACTTCGAAGGCACAAATCCAAGGGTGGTGAACGGTCAAATAATCAAACATTATATTTCAACTAATCCTATAAATGTTGAAACTAATGTTATTGAAACTGTAACCCTAGAGGAATACATAAGTGACACTTTCCAGAACATTTCAAACTCCGAAAAGGAAGAGGTATGCGGTACGGTAAGTAAACTGACTCCAAAACATCTCTAATATCAATTTTTATTTGTTTTGGAATATTTAAAAAAAATAGGAAAATAAGAAGTAGTCCGGGAAGGACACGAGGCGTCTACGAGGGTGGAGGGCGTGCCCTACCCCCTAGGTGCGCCCCCTGCCTCGTGGGCACCTCGTGTGCTCTCTGGACTCCGTTTTCTTGCACGATACTTCTCTTGGTCGGTAAAAATTCATTATATAATCTCTTGAAGGTTTTGACCATCATACCATGCAAACATCCTCTATTTTTGTTTCGAGCTGTTTCTGCTGCAGATTTAGAGCAAGATGTCTTCTCAAGAGTCAGTCGCGGAGAGTCGGGTGTCTCATCAGATATCGGGGCCAAGAGAAAACAGTGATGATGACCACTTTGGTCCATCAACTGAGGAAGAGATTTAGGCCGACTTGAAAAGGATATATGCCATGGAGGAGGATCAAGAAGTTACTTCTCGTTTCCGAGCCGGATTCACGATGGGGGAACTACAGAGCTCAGCTATTCCGAACTCGGTCATCCCTTCCAACGTTAGATTTCTTTCTTATGAAAATATGAAAAAGAGTGTTACTTGTTCTCCCACAGCTATGCAACATCCTTGGGTGAAAAGAGCTTTAGTCATCACGGGCAAGCTCTGTAAGGAAATAATGAACCTCAAGCAGCAAGTCAATAAGCTCGAGGAAGAGAATCGTATCCTAAGGGGCATCATTGCCAAGAAAATCACATCACCAGCCCCAAAGAAAGAGATATAAACACATGGGTATGGGCACTCCCCTTGGCAACTATTGATACGTCTCCAACGTATCTATAATTTTTGATTGTTCCATGCTATTATATTATCTATTTTGGACGTTTATGGGCTTTATTATACACTTTTATATTATTTTTGGGACTAACCTATTAACCCAGAGCCTAGTGCCAGTTTCTGTTTTTTCCTTGTTTTAGAGTATCGCAGAAAAGGAAAATCAAACAGAGTCTAATTGACCTGAAACTTCACGGAACTTATTTTTGGAACATAAGAAGCCCATGGAGTATCGGAGTTGGACCAGGAGAGTCCCAGGCTGCCCACGAGGGTGGGGGTCGTGCCCACCCCCCTGGGCGCGCCCCCTACCTCGTGGACAGCCCGAAGGTGCACCGACGTAATTCTTCCTCCCATATATACCCATATACCCTAAAAACTTTGGAGAGCACAATAGATCAGGAGTTCTGCCGCCAGAAGCCTCCGTAGCCACCGAAAACCAATCTAGACCCGTTCCGGCACCCTGCTGGAGGGGGAAATCCCTCTCCGGTGGCCATCTTCATCATCCCAGTGCTCTCCGTGACGACGACGGAGTAGTTCTCTGTAGCAACCCGACCTCAGACGGTCAAGTCTTTGTGCTTAAGTGTCATTGCTGGTTCGGTATGCTGACACACACAGTACTCGAGGATTTATAACAGAGGTAAATCACATGTATAAAGTAACGTAAATACTATTACCTCAATCCAAATAGCGGAAGTAACAACAAGGTTGTGGATTCCCATCAACACCAACGGCAAAGTTGAGTGTAGAAATCGTAACCCTAGCGTATCACTTACTCGTCGTAAGATAATCCTGCAACATGAGATGTTGCAGCCACAAAGGGTCAGTACATTGAATGTACTGGCAAATTCACACCATAGGATAATGATGAATAATAACTATCACTACATGCATATATGGCTGGTGGAAAGGCTCTATGGTTATAAAGTTTCGCAAAAAGCCAATTTTCCCCTACTATAAAGGAATATATTTTATTTAACTACAAAGTTGGTTGATAAAATATTGAGAAGGTTCCTCCAACTCAATCCTAGATTAACATCAATAACCCAACAAATTATTTAAGTAACGTGATGAGATACTTAAGATACTCCAAGCACTAGATACTCAAGATGTCCATAACCGGGGACACGGCTAACCATGATTAGTTTGTACACTCTGCAGAGGTGTGCGCACTTTTCCCCACAAGACTCGATCGCCTCTGTTGGATTTCTCGCACTGCATGATGCTCGAGAAAAGGATGACCGAGACACAGTCTTTCAGAAACATTAACTCTCTACTCCGGAAAGACCATACCAAACCTACAACCCACTACCTGCTGATCCACCTCTTCAAGAGCTTCACGTAACTTACTCAACTATGCTAGAGCCCATAATAGCTTGTGGCTGCACACGGAAGTTTCTGGCATGAATCATCTCAGTTCCCTTTGAGCCTGGGTGGCGGTCCATTACATGGAACCCCAGGATATCCAAAAAATACAGGCAACACTAGGTACTCCAGGTGCCTCAATCCACCCAGATGTGTATTTAAGTTGCCACCTTAAGTTAAACCATTATTTAACAATCTCACGTCTGTCATGGATTTCACTCTCCCAAACCACGTCTACGAGCATAGCATAGCAATATAAGCAATACATAGAAGTAACTCCCAAGGGTTTGAATGTAACAGGGCAATAGGTTCTAGCTCATCAAGTACTTCCCAACCCACATGTTAATCACATCCTAACCATGCAATGTTTGAGGATTGGAACTAATGCATAAAAACTAGGTATGAAGGGGATATGATCAAAGTGTGAACTTGCCTGTACTGTTGATGAAGATGATTCGCACTCAAAACTCTTGATAGTTCTACTCGTCACACTCCATTCAATCTATCGTGAGCAAGCAATAGTAACCACACATAAGCAATCACTAAGAAGATCGGGAAAAACGAAGAAGACAGTTCGGAAAACATCAAAACCAAGAAAATAACTCTTGCAACATAATATAATTTCTAACAGTACCAAAATTATGTGAATTTGGCCTTATCAGAAAGTTTAGGTCAAGAGCTTCGATTTGCAAAAAGAATCAACTAAATCGGAGTTATAAAACTCAAGTTATGAACAAAAGAAGTTTGAATACAAATCTGTTTGAATTCAAATTTTAAAACTTTCAAAAACATGTTTAAGTTGTTTTACTGGATAGAGGAGATCGTAACGAAGAAGTGGGCGTTGGTTTCATCTAATTTGGATGAATGAGTAAAAAGTTATGGCTATTTGAAAAATCAGGGCCAAGCTGTTTTACAGAAAAAATAGCTACGGCTGAGGTCTAATGTATAAATACGTAGACTAATTGATAATCTAATTATTCTATCGTATTAGTATAGAAATAATAAACTACAGAAGTATAAAAAACAAAGAAAGATACCTTTATAAGGCAGAGAAAAGACGACTTTGAGGAGAAATATATTTTTCTTAAATGAATCTAGTCAAGCCAAAATATTGATTTAACCCGAATCAGATGATTTTTAAAGGCTCTATGGGTCTATATTTATTGGTGGAAAACAGGCTTAGAGGTTAAAGGTTAGGCAATGTGGGACTAAACATAGATGAAAAGAAAAGATACAGAGAAGAAAAGAGGCTGCTCGCATGGGCCTAAAGGCCTTCGGCCGGCCGCGCGCGCACGCAGTGGCTGCAGTTTTTTTTAAAAAAAATTCAGCCTAAGAAAAAAAATAAAAAAATGAAAAGGCTGGCTGGGTCTGGCCCATGTAGGAGAGAAGAAAAACTAAAATGATGGGGCGCCCGATGCCACTATGCAGCGCATGTGGGCGACAAATAATTATGGCCGCATGTACAGTTCTTTTTTTAAATAGAAATAGAAAGGGAAACTGAATAACGAAAATAAAATAAAATTTTTATATAGGCATATTATATATCAAAATTTTCAGTAAAAGATTTTCTAGGACATGAAAATTTTTCTAACGTCAAATAAAATCCACACAAATTTAACTAAAGCAAAGAGTGTTACTGTTGCAATAAAACCTCATAAAAATCATGTTAAAAATACCAAAATGAATTCAAATTTATTTATCTCCAATTTTCCGACGTAGGGAATCATGTTACCCTATTTTCCATATATTTTATTTTTGGAGAAAAATAATTTGAATAAAACTCAAATAACCCAAATTGAAAAATAATTTCAAATGGATTTTAAATTTGAGTTTCTTTGAAACTCCCAACTCATATTTCATATGTTTTGAAGAAGTCATTTTATCTTCTCTCGTGAAAACCATTGAGTCACTTAAAGTTTCAGAATTAGAAATATTTCCAAATGGAATTCAAATATTTCAAAAACCTTTTTCATTTATTAAAATGGAAGAAGTCATGTCATCTTCTCTCCAGGGTTTTATGATGAAAAGAATTTGAATTCACGGAGATCATAAATACAAAAATGGAAGTTTGGGAAAATCCTTTTATTCCCTCTCATTTAACTTTCAAAAATTTTGAATTCACTCACTTTCAGTCCATCAATCAAACAATCAATCAAATCTATCTATTTAATATAACATTTCAAAATTAAGAATTTTGGGATGTTACAAACCTACCACCCTTAAAATGAATCTCGTCCTCGAGATTCGGAGAGGCTAGAAAGAAATAGGTTAGGTTTGGGGTCTCCTCAAAATCCATTGATTGTCGTAGGAGGGGGTCTAGCGTGCTACCACCCTTAGAAGCATGGTTACAGTTCCATCAAAACTCATATACTTCATCCATATTGTTAATAGTGTCGGTCTTCTCAGATCTTCAGGATAATTCCTTCTCTGGGCTCTTCCGGTAGTGGCATAACCTTTACCACAATTCTTCTGTCCTTTCATCTTGGTAAGGTTATTCCGAGATTGGGTCTTCATAGCTGACGGGTCTGGCACCAATACTAAAAAAACTATCGATATCTCATGGCGGTCAAGAATTTATGGTTTCTCCTGCAGGAAATGGGTCTGGGTTGATCCTCACCGTATAACCTACGGTTGGCAAAAACTGCCTTGTACAAGGGAAAAATACCTATACCATTCTAAGGCTTAAACAAGGTTTTTATCATCGTCTCTCTACTATAGGTAAGTCACTCAGATTTACCATCCCATATAGCAAGGCGAATAATAAGAGTAAGTCGGTATGGTGATCAATCCACCCCGCACCCAAATCATTACCTTGTACATGGTTTAGCGAATCTCGCATTCTAACACTCGGTCATCCTCAGAAGCATTACAGAATTTCTCTTGTCGACGAACTAAGTTCGGATAATTCCACAGATTCTGCAAGCCAAACAAACATCTATCATTCCTTTAGAACTCTCAGGTTTGCGTAAACTCCTATAAGATCGTCTATTGATAAAGGCATATCCTCTTCCAGGGTTTTTCCTTCAGCAAGAATGTGCTTGCTTCTTGGCAGGTCCTGGGGCCTGTGGGTTATGGCCCATCTCATCACTTGTAGTCCTTGAACTTATCATCCGGCAACTGATCATTATTCCAACTTCCAACTCCCTAGTATTCCTAAATCCATCCAATTGTACTGTCTTCCTTCCTTCTATCGGTTCCAAACTAAGACGTGATTACTCAGACTCATCCTGGAGTTATAATCGTTCCATAATACCAACATCATATCTCCTTTATATCCAATAACACTTCATCTCTTCATACTTCAGGGGATACCCCACATATCGAGACAAAACTCATACTTATGAAGTCCACTCCGTGGAACATCATTATCCTTTCCAGGGTTGAAATCTCCTCACATGGTACTCTACCACCCTTAAAATTCTTCAATCTTCCATAGACCATATTTCTCATATCCTCGAAAATGGTGAAAATCTTTCTTCATAGAGTAACAACTCATAAAATCCAAATAGTACCCACAATACTAACTTTATTGATTCTCAAAGTATTACAATCTCTCGCTTTTCCATTACATGTCTCAACTCAACACCTTGATACAAAAGAGTTGTTCCCACTACTTCTAGTAGTACTACATTACTTCTCACGGACACAACTAATTATCACAAGTCTCCTTCTCCTTGGGACAAACCCTGGCAAAGTGCCCTGCTTCATTACAACGAAAGCATATTACTTCTGACAACTCCCGAGGTTTCCTTATGATTATATAGCCTCCTTGGGTCCTTGGCTTCCTTTTTGGGCAACTGCTGAGGTAGTGCCCTGACTCCTTGCACCTGTAACAGGTGATATAACTCAGGTCCCTCCTGGACTCCAATCGGTTTCTCTTCCTGGACTTTTCCATTCCAATCAGGGCTTCTATTTCCCGTGGGTCATATTCTACTTCCTCTGTCGGGAATTCTACTAGATCCCCATTCAAACAATTTTGGGAGATGTGTCCTTCTTCTCCACATGAATAGCAAGACTTATTGCAGGGTTTACTCGGGTCTTCTTTAGGTGTGTCCTCCACCTCTTCCTTCATCACAGTTTCTTCTAAAATTTCCATGAGGGCTACTTTCATTACTTCTTTCTTCTACTGGATGGTTAGTTGTACCGTGGGGTAAATGTGACACTGAGCAGGATAGTGGGTAGTCCCTTCACACTAGAAACAAGTAATCTGCCTAGTTGGGCATTCTTCAACTGGGTGACTTCCTTCACAATTAGGGCATTCATCCTTGTGTTCTTTATGGGTGTGTCCTATTTCTCCACAAATCATGCATGCACAAGGTTTCTTCATATCCTTTCCATAAGGCTTCAACTTCTGGGACACAAACCGAGACTTTGGCAAAGTCAACTTAAATTCTTTCCAAGTGGTTACTCCTTGCCATCCATTGATGGTTTGGTACATCCTCCACCAAGTAGCAGCACCTCTTTCAAAGCACTGAAGAGCATGCTGGGTCATATCCTTTCCGACTATAGGATTATTCTTCATGTGATCCTCCATGTTCTGAATCCATCGGTCCGTATCCAATTGACTTATCGGTCCAGGGAAACATGAGTTCATCTCCATTCGTCCTCTATTGGGTCCACGGGTTTGGGGTGAGATGAGAGAGACAAAGGGGGATGCACACAATACAAACAACAGTTTTGAAGAGATAGATTTTATTTGTGGCTGTCGGAAAAACATCAAACAAATGACATCTCACAATCATCGCATCTAACGTAGGTATATCACAGGGGCTTGGTATTCTAAAGGTCAATGAATCTTCAAAATTGTCAAACTCTTCAAGTCTCGTTCACATCTCTGATGGCTTCTTTCGATCGTGCTTGTCCTTCTCAAGTTCTTTTGCCAGATGATCTCTGTCGACGCAAAGTCTCTCATGACGTCCTTCAATATTCTGGGGTTGCGTTCCAAACTTCTGGGTTTCAATATCCTTCGCATGAACCATGGTCCTACTGTCCTTCAGTTGCTGACAAATCTCCGGATCTCGAGGTTGTAGCTCCTCCAGCTTGGCTACTTTCAGCTTCTGGTTCCTGAGTTCTTCACGGAATGCTTCCTTGTCTAATAGGGCTTCCTGGAGCCCAATCTTAAAATTCTTGATGTATTACACCAGATTCTGGCGATACACAAGCTAAGGTTAAAACTTCATCTTACTAATAGGTGCTCCATCAGCCTTCTACCATTCAATCCTTCTGAAGAAATGCATGCTTAGCTCAGCTCGGTGACCATAGTATCAGTGGCGATGACATCACGGATAACCGTGTTTCTGCCCTTGTCATTGCCATGAGCTATCTTCCATAGTTGATATCTCCTGCCTTAGGGTTTTCTTGACAAAACTTTGAGTTCTCATGCTCCATGTTCCGTTTTTTCACCGATACACCTTGATCTCGGGTCTTGACAGCTTCCTTAGTCTGCCAAGTTCCATAAGGGGTGCCTTCCTAGGTCATACAAATCTGGAAAATTCTACAAGGCCTTCAAACTCTCCTAGTCTTCGGAGTCTTCAATCGTTGTAGTTTCATTATTATAATACACGGTAAAATCCTCTTCATTCCGAAGTGGTCTTAGTTGTCCGATCTCTTGTATTTCTTGAAGTGGTCTCATCAGCCGAATCTTTGTGTAGTCAAAAAGGGAAAGGGGTATAGTCTCACTAAAAGGGAATATTTGAATAAGCTCAGAAGAGAAGAGAGGTAAAAGATCCTTTTGAAAAGGAAGTTGTAGAGAAAATATTTCCTATGGGCTTGCCAGTTTCTAGGGGTCATGTCCTACATTCAACATGTGCTCTGATACCATCTTGTAGCGACCTGACCTCAGACGGTCAAGTCTTTGTGCTTAAGTGTCATCCCTGGATCGGTATGCTGACACACACAGTACTGGAGGATTTATAACAGAGGTAAATCACATGTATCAAGTAACGTAAATACTATTACCTCAATCCAAATAGTGGAAGTAATAACAAGGTTGTGGATTTCCATCAACACCAACGGCAAATTTGAGTGTAGAAATCGTAACCCTAACGTATCACTTACTCATCGTAAGATAATCCTACAACATGAGACGTTGCAGCCACAAAGGGTCAGTACATTGAATGTACTGGAAAATTCACACCATAGGATAATGATGAATAATAACTATCACTACATGCATATATGGCTGGTGGAAAGGCTCTATGGTTATAAAGTTTTTGCGAAAAGCCAATTTTTCCCTACTACAAAGGAATATATTTTATTTAACTACAAAGTTGGTTGATAAAATATTGAGAAGGTTCCTTCAACTCAATCCCAAATTAACATCAATACCCCAACAAATTATTTAAGTAACGTGATGAGATACTTAAGATACTCCAAGTACTAGATACTCAAGATGTCCATAACCGGGACACGGCTAACCATGATTAGTTTGTACACTCTGCACAGGTTTGCGCACTTTTCCCCATAAGACTCGATCACGTCCGTGGATTTCTCGCACTTCATGATGTTTGAGAAACGGATGACCGAGACACGGTCTTTCAGAAACATTAACTCTCTACTCCAGGCAGACCATACCAAACCTACAACCCACTACCTGCTGATCCACCTCTTCAAGAGCTTCACGTAACTTACTCAACTATGCTAGAGCCCATAATAGCTTGTGGCTGCACAGGGAAGTTTCTAGCATGAATCATCTCAGTTCCCTTTGAGCCTGGGTGGCGGTCCATAGGAAAATCACACGGAACCCCAGGATATCCAAAAAATACAGGCAACACTAGGTACTCCAGGTGCCTCAATCCACCAAGATGTGTATTTAAGTTGCCACCTTAAGTTAAACAATTATTTAACAATCTCACATCTATCATGGATTTCACTCTCCCAAACCACGTCTACGAGCATAGCATAGCAATACAAGCAATATGTAGAAGTAACTCCCAAGGGTTTGAATGTAATAGGGCAATAGGTTCTACCTCATCAACTACTTCCCAACCCACATGTTAATCACATCCTAACCATGCAATGTTTGAGTATTGGAACTAATGCACAAAAACTGGGTATGAAGGGGATATGACCAAAGTGTGAACTTGCCTGTACTATTGATGAAGATGATTCGCACTCAAAACTCTTGATAGTTCTACTCGTCACACTCTATTCAATCTATCGTGAGCAAGCAATAGTAACCACACATAAGCAATCAGTCAGAAGATCGGGAAGAACGAAGAAGACAGTTCGAAAAATATCAAAACCAAGCAAATAACTCTTGCAACATAAAACAATTTTTAACAGTACCAAAATTATGTGAATTTGGCCTTATTAGAAAGTTTAGGTCAAGAGCTTCGATTTGCAAAAAGAATCAACTAAATCGGAGTTATAAAACTCAAGTTATGAACAAAAGAAGTTTGAATACAAATCTGTTTGAATTCAAATTTTAAAACTTTCAAAAACATGTTTAAGTTGTTTTACTGGATAGAGGAGATCGTAACGAAGAAGTGGGCATTGGTTTCATCTAATTTGGATGAATGAGTAAAAAGTTATGGCTATTTGAAAAATTAGGGTCAAACTGTTTTACGGAAAGAGTATCTACGGCTAAGGTCTAATGTATAAATACGTAGACTAATTGATAATCTAATTATTCTATCGTATTAGTATAGAAATAATAAACTATAGAAGTATAAAAAAACAAAGAAAGATACCTTTATAAGGCAGAGAAAAGACGACTTTGAGGAGAAATATATTTTTCTTAAATGAATCTAGTCAAACCAAAATATTGATTTAACCCGAATCGGATGATTTTTAAAGTCTCTATGGGTCTATATTTACTGGTGCAAAAGAGGCTTAGAGGTTAAAGCTTAGTCAATGTGGGACTAAACATAGATGAAAAGAAAAGAAACATAGAAGAAAAGAGGCTGCTCGCATGGGCCTAAAGGCCTTCGGCCGGCCGCGCACGCACGCTGCGGCTGCAGTTTTTTTAAACAAAATTCGGCCTATGAAAAAAATAAAAAAATGAAAAGGCTGGCTGGGCCTGGCCAATGTAGGAGAGAAGAAAAACTAAAATGATGGGGCGCCCGATGCCACTATGCAGCGCTCGTGGGCGACAAATAATTATGGCCGCATGTACAGTTCTTTAAAAAAATAGAAACAGAAAGGGAAACTGAATAACGAAAATAAAAAAATTATATAGGCAAATTATATATCAAAATTTTTAGTAAAAGATTTTCTACGACATGAACATTTTTCTCACGTCAAATAAAATCCACACAAATTTAAATAAAGCAAAGAGTGCTTCTGTTGCAATAAAACCTCATAAAAATCATTTTAAAAAACCAAAATGAATTCAAATTTATTTATCTCCAATTTTCGGACGTAGGGAATCATGTTACCCTATTTTCCATATATTTTATTTTTGGAGAAAAAAAATTTGAATAAAACTCAAATAACCCAAATTGAAAAATAATTTTAAATGGATTTTAAATTTGAGTTTCTTTGAAACTCTCAACTCATATTTCATATGTTTTGAAGATGTCATTTTATCTTCTCTCGAGAAAATCATTGAGTCGCTTAAAGTTTCAGAATTGGAAATATTTCCAAATGGAATTCAAATATTTCAAAAACCCCTTTCATTTATTTAAATGGAAGAAGTCATGTCATCTTCTCTCCAGGGTTTTATGATGAAAAGAATTTTAATTCACGGAGATCATAAATACAAAAATGGAAGTTTGGGAAAGTCCTTTTATTCCCTCTCATTTAGCTTTCAAAAAGTTCGAATTCACTCACTTTCAGTCAGTCAATCAAACAATCAATCAAATCTACCTATTTAATATAACATTCCAAAATTTAGAATTTTGGGATGTTACATTCTCCCTCGGGCTGAGGGTATGTACCAGTAGCTATGTGTTTGATCTCTCTCTCTCGTGTTCTTGAGGTGGTACGATCTTGATGTATCGCGAGCTTTGCTATTATAGTTGGATCTTGTGATGTTTCTTCCCCTCTACTAGCTTGTAATGGATTGAGTTTTCCCTTGGAAGTTATCTTACCAGATTGAGTCTTTAAGGATTTGAGAACACTTGATGTATGTTTTGCGTGGGATACCCGTGGCGACAATGGGGTATTCTATTGATCCACTTGATGTATGTTTTGGTGATCAACTATCGGGTTCCGCCCATGAACCTATGCATAGGGGTTGGCACATGTTTTCGTCTTGACTCTCCGGTAGAAACTTTGGGGCAGTCTTTGAGGTTCTATGTGTTGGTTGAATAGATGAATCCGAGGTTGTGTGATTCATATTGTATAATCATACCCACGGATACTGGAGGTGACATTGGAGTATCGAGGTGACATTAGGGTTTTGGTTGATTTGCGTCTTAAGGTGTTATTCTAGTACGAACTCTATGATAGATCGAACGAAAAGAATATCTTCGTGTTATTTTACTACGGACACTTGAATAGATCGATCAGAAAGGATAACTTTGAGGTGGTTTCGTACCCTACCATAATCACTTCGTTTGTTCTCCGCTATTAGTGACTTTGGAGTGACTCTTTGTTGCATGTTGAGGGATAGTTATATGATCCAATTATGTTATTATTGTTGAGAGATCTTGCACTAGTGAAAGTATGAACCCTAGGCCTTGTTTCCTAGCATTGCAATACCGTTTGTGGTCACCCTTATCATTAGTTACCTTGCTGTTTTTATATTTTCAGATTACAAAAACATATATCTACCATCCATATTACACTTGTATTACCATCTCTTCGCCGAACTAGTGCACCTATACAATTTACCATTGTATTGGGTGTGTTGGGGACACAAGAGACTCTCTTTTATTTGGTTGCATGGTTGTTTGAGAGAGACCATCTTCATCCTACGCCTCCCACGGATTGATAAACCTTAGGTCATCCACTTGAGGGAAATTTGCTACTGTCCTACAAACCTCTGCACTTGGTGGCCCAACAACGTCTACAAGAAGAAGGTTGTGTAGTAGACATCGAGCTCTTTTCTAGCGCCATTGTCGGGGAGGTTAGTGCTTGAAGGTATATCTTTAGATCTTGCAATCGAATCTTTTATTTTCTTGTTTTATCACTACTTTAGTCTATAAAAGAAAATTACAAAAAAAATATGGAATTAAGGGTGCCTCATATGCTTCATCTTTTTAATATATATATATATATATATATATATATATATATATATATCATGAAAATAAGGATTCTGATAATTGTGCTCAAGTGCTAGAGGAAGAATGCCTTACAATGTTTGGCACTAAATCTTTGAATGATGATCATGATTGCAATGTTAATAGTATGAATTCTTTGAATATCCATGATGCTAATGATATGCAAAGCCACAAGCTTGGGGATGCTATGTTTGATGAAGATGATATTTTTAGTCTCCCATGTTTTGATATGCAAATTTGTAATGATGATATCATGCCTCCTACTTATCATGATTATATTGTTGAAAGTGGATCTGGAAAGGTCATGACTTTATTTAGTAATGACTCCACTATCTTGGAAGAGGTTTCAATTGATTATGATGAGAACAAAGTTGCTACTTATGATGATTATTGTGATGACACTTATGTTATAAAAAGTAGTGATGATTATATTTATAAAACTTGTCATGATTATGATTACCATTTTTATGAACATTACTCTTTTAATGTGGAAACAATTTATAGTATTTGAGTCTCTTATGATACTGCCACTATTCTGAATGAGAAGAATTTTGCTTTTGTGGAGAGTAATAAAATTTCTATGCTTGTAGATCATGAAAAGAATGCTCTATGTGATGGTTATATTGTTGAATTAATTCATGATGCTACTGAAAATTATTATGAGGGAGGAATATATGCTTGTAGGAATTGCAATAATATCAAGTTTCCACTCTATGTGCTTAAAGTTTTGAAGTTATGCTTGTTTTACCTTCCTATGCTAGTTGATTCTTGTTCCCACAAGTTGTTTGCTCACAAAATCCCTATGCATAGGAAGTGAGTTAGACTTAAATGTTCTAGTCACATTCTTCATGATGCTCTCTTTATGTTTCAGTTCTTATCCTTTATGTGAGCATCATTGAAATCATCATGCCTAGCTAGGGGCGTTAAACGATAGCGCTTGTTGGGAGGCAACCCAACTTTATTTTTGTTCCTTGCCTTTTTTTCCTGTTTAGTAATAAATAATTCATTTAGCATCTGTTTAGATGTGGTTTTATGCTCTTAATTAGTGTTTGTGCCAAGTAGAACCTTTGGGAAGACTTGGGGAAAGTCTTTGCGATCATGCTGTAAAAAACAGAAACTTTAGCGCTCACGAGAATTGCTGCCATTTTTTATTGGAGAGTGATATTTAGTTAATTATTTTTTAAGATGATTAATACATAAATTACTCACGTCCAGAAATTTATTTTAGAATTTTTGGAGTTCCAGAACTTGCGTTAGCTACAGATTACTACAGATTGTTCTGTTTTTGACAGATTCTGATTTTCGTGTGTTGTTTACTTATTTTGATGAATCTATGGCTAGTAAAAGAGTTTATAAGCCATAGCGAAATTGGAATACAGTAGGTTTAACACCAATATAAACAAACAATGAGTTCATTACAGTACCTTGAAGTGGTGTTTTTTTTCTTTCACTAACAGAGCTAACGAGTTTTCTGTTAAGTTTTGTGTTGTGAAGTTTGCAAGTTTTGGGTGAAGATTCGATGGACTATAAAATAAGGAGTGGCAAGAGCCTAAGATTGGGGATTCCCAAGGCACCCCATGGTAATATTCAAGGACAACCAGAAGCCTAAGCTTGGGGATGCCCCGGAAGGCATCCCCTCTTTCGTCTTTGTTCATCGGTAACTTTACTTGGAGCTATATTTTTATTTACCACATGATATGTGTTTTGCTCGGAGCGTCATTTTATTTTATTTAGTTTTGCTTGCTGTTTGAATAAAATACCAAGATATGAAATTATTAAATGTTAGAGAGTTTTCACATAGATGCATAATTATTTGACTACTCATTGATCTTCACTTATATCTTTCGGAGTAGTTTGTTGTTGCTCTAGTGCTTCACTTATATCTTTTTAGAGCACGGCGGTGGTTTTATTTTGAAGAAATAGATGAACTCTCATGCTTCACTTATATAATTTTGAGAGTCTTTAGAACAGCATGGTAGTTTTCTTTGGTTACGAAACTAGTCCTAATATGATGGGGATCCAAGAGGGATATAATAAAAACTTTCATATAAAGTGCATTGAATACCATGAGAAGTTTGATACTTGATGATTGTTTTGAGATATGGAGATGGTGATATTAGAGTCATGCTAGTGAGTAGTTGTGAATTTGAGAGATACTTGTGTTAAAGTTTGTGATTCCCGTAGCATGCACGTATGGTGAACCGTTATGTGATGAAGTCGGAGCATGATTTATTTATTGATTGTCTTCCTTATGAGTGGTGGTCCGGGACGAGTGATGGTCTTTTCCTACCAATATATCCCCCTAGGAGCATGCACGTAGTACTTTGTTTCGATAACTAATAGATTTTTGCAATAAGTATGTGAGTTCTTTATGACTAATGTTGAGTCCATGGATTATACGCACTCTCACCCTTCCACCATTGCTAGCCTCTCTAGTACCGCACAACTTTCGCTGGTACCATAAACCCACCATATATCTTCCTCAAAACAATCACCATACCTACCTATTATGGCATTTCCGTAGCCATTCCGAGATATATTGCACTGCAACTTTCCATCGTTCCGTTATTATGACACGCTTCATCATTGTCATATTGCTTTGCATGATCATGTAGTTGACATCGTATTTGTGGCAAAGCCACCGTTCATAATTCTTCCATACATGTCACTCTTGAGTCATTGCACATCCCGGTACACCGCTAGAGGCATTCATATAGAGTCATATTTTGTTCTAAGTATCGTGTTGTAATTCTTGAGTTGTAAGTAAATAAAAGTGTGACGACCATCATTATTAGAGCATTGTCCTAGTGAGGAAAGGATGACGGAGACTATGATTCCCCCATAAGTCGGGATGAGACTCCGGATAAAAAAGAAAAAAAAGAAAAAAAAGGCCATAAAAAAAAGGAGAAAAGGCCCAAATAAAAAAAATGAGAGAAAAAGAGAGAAGGGGAAATGCTACTATCCTTTTACCACACTTGTGCTTTAAAGTAGGACCAGGATCTTCATGATAGAGTGTAACGCCCGGGTAATCAAGCTACAGTAATTCCACACAAATGGTGCCAGGTCACCACGGTTACTGTTGCTAAACTATCGTTAGTTCAAAACCGATTCAAATTCGAATTTAAAATAAAGTTAAATAATAAAAGTTTTCCAAAAATTAAAACAAAAATGCTCGGAGCATGCCCAAAATGGCATAGATAATTATAGTAAAGAAAATACAAATTTATAAAATATTTAAATGCCCTAAGTTGAATTAAAACAGTAAAATAGAAATAATAAAAGAAAATACAAAATAAAACAAAAAAAGAAAAGGAAAGGCCCCCTGGCCAACCAGGCCAGACGGCCCAGCTCACAGGCCAGGTCGGCCTACCTGGCCCAGCCGACCGACCCGCCCCTGCCATAACCCCACGAGGGGGGAAACCCTAACCGACACCTCCCACTCACCCCCCACTCACCCACATCTCCTCCCCCACTCCTCTCGATCCCATCTGGATCCGGGAGGGGATCGATCCCCGCAGCTAGACGCGCGAGCCGCCCCGCCTCTGACGCTGCTGGAACTCGCGGCCACCTAGCCGCCTCCCCGCCGGCCTGCTTCCGCGTCGACCCCGTCGTCCCCGTAATCCACCTCACTCCCCGTTGCAACGTTCCCTGCAAACCACCGTGAGGCCACCCTCGTTTTCCCATCCCCTCTCTGTCCCGCATTTCGCCGTGGTTGTCGCGTGCACCGCGCGACCCGGTCGTGCCCGATGCGTGCTCGCTGCCGCCGCACGCCCGGCCTGTGCGTGGCCTCACCCCTGCTCCGGCCACTTCGGCCATGGCCTTGCTCTTCGGTGCCCGCACACGTGCCGGCCACATTGGTCGTGCCCATGGCCCTCCTCCTTGGCTCGCTCGGTGTCCCACGCCATCGCCCGCGCACGCACGTCCCCGCTGCCACGCGCCCGCTCCGGCCACAGCCAGCGCGCCGCGCCACTCCCCTCGCCGCCTGGCCTCGTAGTTCCGCTCAGCCGTGCCTCGCCCCTGCTGCATCTGCACCACTGTCGGGACCCCGATTCTAAGTCACACCGATCTAGCATGTAATACCTCATATCACTTTGCGGCCTCACACACGGTATTCCCACGGGTGTCGCCTTACCATGGCCCGGGACCATTTGCGCCTTTTGGCTCACGTATATGACAGTATTGCTAGCATCCATATGACAGAGAACCCGGGCCGACATGACTAGTCGTGAACCCAAAGTGGCACTAACTTACGGGGACAGGCATACATGGATCAACATCGAACATGTCGGTCAGGAGCGTGCGAATCCGGGCTGTAGCACTGGGCTAACTGGACTCCGGTGAACCCGGCTGTAGCAGGCTAGGCAGGACTCCGGATGTCACTGCGTGACATTTCCCCGAAGGGACAGACACAAGAACGAAGTGAATCACATGTCGGCCAGTCTAAGTGTTTCGGAGCAGCAGTACTGGGCTAGCAGAACTCGCCGGAGCGGAGCTCGCGGCGGCGGCCGGAGCACGGCTCCGGGTGGGATGTGGCTGCAGGGCACGGCAGGGGCTGCGGAGGGCCTCTACAGTGTCCTGGCGTCACCAGGAGCATGGTGACACGCACGGGAGCGGCTGGCTCAGGCTCTGGTCGCGGTGGCGCCATGGCCGGCGGCGAGGTGCTACGGCCATGGTGGTAGACGGGGCTAGAGGGCGCCGGAAGAGCAGGGGAGAGGGGAGTTCGACGGCAGGGCTCACAGCGGATCCGGCAGAGGCTTTAGTGAGCTCGGGGGAGGTCCAACGCGGGCGGAACGGCGATGGTGATCTCTGGCGGCCGGAGGTGAAGAAGATGGCGGTGACTGCTCCATGAGGCGTCCCCGGTTGCCTGGCTTGACGAAGACGGAGAAGGCGATGGGGCGGAGCTCTAGGACACAGCAGCGAGGCAAGGGGAGCACGGTGGACACGGCTATGGCGAGCGGCAGCGACGAACCCGTTCGGTGGGTGGGAGAGAGAGGTCCAGGGAAAGGGAAACGCTCGAGAGCGAGAGAGAGAGGGAGAGTCAGGGGTGCGTGGCGATGCCAGAGGCGTCCAGGCTGTCGAGGGGGCAAGCAAGCAGGGTGGAGGTGGCGCGCGCGTGCGTGCGTGCGTCGGGCACACGCCCTCGTCCTCCTGGCAGAGGAGGAAGACGACAGGGGGAGCTGCTGGGCTGGCCAGCCAGCTGGGCCGGCTTCTCTCCTGGGCCAGGTAAGCCAAGTGAGGTTTTTTCCCTTTTTGTTTCTTTTTCTATTTTCTGTCATTTGTTTTGACTTGGTAATAATACTAAATCATTTTATTTACTTCTGTCAAATTTTGTAGGGACCTAAGGGATTAATCCAAAGCCCCTCACCAAAATTCAAAATTTTTGGACATATATAAAATATATCACACACATATATATATATCCCAGGCAAATAATTATTGCATTAATTCCAAATGGCCAAAATAAATATTTATGGGCTCCTAAAATTATTGGTTTGAATTTTACCTCTGACTAGTATTTTCAGAGAGCAACATGAACATTTTCTTGGTCCTTTTTGGAGCACTTTTTATCTGGGTCATTTCCAGAAATGATTTCTGAGGGTTTCACAAATCCCCATTTCAAATTTAAATGAAATTTAAACATGATGCAAACATGAAGGCTAGCCTAGGTCATACCAGAACTAGGGATGTGACAACTCGCCCCCACTCAAAAGAATCTCATCCTGAGATTCAGGAGTTGGCGGAAAGAAAGCAGGGTACTCAAGTCAAAGACGATCTTCACGCTCCCAGGTAGCTTCTCTCTCGGAATGATGAGACCACTGAACCTTGAGAAACTTGATGTTATGACGTCGAGTGACACGCTCTGCTTGATCAAGGATGCGAACAGGGTACTCTCGATATGTGAGGTTATCTTGGAGATCAAGCGTTTCGTGGTCCACTCCGCGGATGGGATCCGAGAAGCAACGCCTGAGTTGAGAGACGTGGAAGACATCATGTACTCGAAAAAGATGTGGGGGTAGTTCCAGCTGGTAGGCAACCTCTCCTCGTTTAGCGAGAATGTGAAAAGGACCAATGTAACGAGGAGCCAACTTGCCCTTGATACCGAATCGATGGGTACCCTTCAAAGGGGTAACACGAAGGTAAGCTTTGTCGCCAACTTCATAAGCCACTTCCTTATGACTACGGTCATACTGGCTCTTTTGACGAGATTGGGCTGTTTTCAAATTCTCACGAATGATGCGAACTTGCTCTTCTGCCTCCTGGATCATATCCGGTCCAAAGAATTGTCTTTCACCGGTTTCTGACTAGTTCAAAGGTGTTCGACATCTTCATCCATACAGAACCTCAAAAGGAGCTTTCTTGAGGCTGGATTGGTAGCTATTGTTATAAGCAAACTCGGCGAAGGCAAGACATTTCTCCCAATCTATACGGAATGAGATAACACAAGCTCTAAGCATGTCTTCGAGAATTTGGTTGACCCTTTCCACCGGACCACTTGATTGAGGGTGGAAAGCGGTACTGAAGGAAAGATGGGTGCCCATGGCAGTTTGGAAACACTCCCAGAAATGAGAAGTGAAAATACTACCACGGTGTGAATTGATCTCCAGTGGAACACCATGAAGTGACACTATTTGAGAAATATCTAAGTCAGCGAGCTGACTAGCAGTGATACTCTCTCGAACAGGTAGGAAGTGAGCCACTTTGGAAAGACGATCAATGACTACGAAGATAGCATTATTCCCTCTCTTGGTCCTGGGAAAGCCGGTGATGAAGTGAGCCACTTTGGAAAGACGATCAATGACTACGAAGATAGCATTATTCCCTCTCTTGGTCCTGGGAAAGCCGGTGATGAAGTCCATACTATCCCATTTCCACTCAGGAATAGCTAAAGACTGAAGGGTGCCAGCAGGTCCTTGATGTTCTACCTTAACGCGACGACAAACGTCACAGTTAGCAATGAACTCATCGATTTCTCTCTTCTTCCTAGTCCACCAGAACCTCTGGCGTAGGTCCTAATACATTTTAGTACTACCGGGATGAATCGTGAGAGGAGATTAATGGGCCTCCTTAAGAATCAGTTGTCGTAGATGTTGATTCTTGGGAACCACCAAGCGATTCTCAAAGAAAACAACACCTCGATCATCTCTGGAGAAACTGCCACCAACTCCCTTGTCAATGTTTCTATTGATGCGGGAAATTCCCGTATCCTGCTTCTGAGCAGAGATGATCTGATCCACAAGAGTAGGTTTCTCCACCAAGGTAGAAAGGAATCCGTGAGGAGCAATGTGAAGGTTGAGCTTACATAATTCCTCATGGAGAAGTGGTTGGCCCTGCTGCAACATAAGATTGTTGCAATAGGACTTACGACTTAGCGCATCAGCCATGACATTCCCCTTGCCTGGGGTGTAGGTAATTCCTAAGTCGTAATCTGAGATCAACTCCAACCAACGCCTTTGCCTAAGGTTCAAATCTGGTTGGGTGAAGATATACTTGTGACTCTGGTGATCGGTGTAAATCTCGCAACGCTTACCAAGAAGGTAATGTCGCCAGGTCTTAAGTGCATAGACAACGAATGCAAGCTCTAGATCATGTGTAGGATAATTCTACTCATGTGGATGCAACTGTCGGGATGCATAGGCAATCACATGGTGATCTTGCATAAGAATGCAACCTAGTCCCTGTCGTGAGGCGTCGCAGTAGATAACAAAGTCTTTAGTGAAATCCGGTGGCACAAGTATGGGAGCAGAAGTCAGGCATCTCTTCAGTTCCTGAAAACTGTGCTCACACTGTGGGGACCACTCAAACTTTTTATCTTTCTTGAGAAGTTCTGTGAGAGGTTTGGCCACTTTGGAGAAGTTTTCAACAGAGCATCAATAGTAACTGGCTAGGCCAAGGAAACTCCTAACTTGCTTAACCGTTTCAAGAGGAGTCCAATCAAGAACGGCCTGAACTCTCTCGGGATTGACGGCAATGCCCTTGCCAGAGATCACGTGGCCAAGATAGGTCACTTCTGGCAACCAAAATTCGCACTTGGAGAACTTGTCATAAAGGCGGTGCTCTCTGAGTTTCTTTAACACAAGTCTAAGATGTTCGGCATGCTCATCCTCGTTCTTCGAGTAAATAAGAATATCATCGAGGTAAACCACGACGAACTTATCTAAGTACTCCATGAAGATCGAGTTCATCAAGCGAGAGAATGTAGCTAGAGCATTGGTTAGACCAAAGGACATGACGATGTACTCGTATTAGCCATAATGAGTGACAAAAGCCGTCTTAGGAATGTCCCCATTTATGATCTTGATTTGGTGGTAGCCTAACCTCAAATCCATCTTTGAAAAGACTGAGGATCCGGCGAGCTGATCATACAGGTCGTTGATCCCGGGGAGCGGATACTTGTTCTTTATCATGAACAAATTAACGGGATAATAATCTACAACCATTCGGTCCATACCATCCTTCTTCTTGACGAAGAGGACCGGGCAAGCTCAGGGAGAAGAACTAGGACGGATGAAACCCTTTTGCAAGGATTCATCGAGTTGTTTCTTAAGCTTAGCTAGTTCTAAGGGTGCCATGTTGTAAGGTCTCCTAGAGATTGGAGTGGTTCCTGGGATAAGATCTATGACAAACTCTCCATCTCTGTCAGGTGGAATACCTGGCAGTTCCTCTGGAAAGACATCCGGAAAGTCATGGACTACCGGGATATCTTCAAGGTCAGGAAGAGGGTTGGCATTAAGACAATAGAGTTGGCGCTTTGCAACTCTAGTAGAGACAGTGACAATCTTGCCAGATGGGTGTGTAAGCTGAACAAACCTTGTGTAACAATCAATCTTGGCAAAATGAGCTATCATCCAGTACATACCCAAGATGATGTTAATATCTGTAGACTTGAGGGCTATAAGTGATGCAAGGAATACAAGTCTGTCAACAAGGATTTCATTACCATGGCTTATTATGGTAGTTTGCCATCTAGACCCTGGAGTTTGGATTTCAAGTGGAGCTGGCATATCACAAAATGACATGTCGTGCAAACAAGCATAGCCTTCAGAGATGAAGGAGTGAGATACTCCGGTTGACAAGGAGTGTACCAAGAATGACATCCGGATCATCATGAGCGTCTTTAGCTGAGACGTGATGCACACATCCACATACAGTGGGAGCCGACTTGACACTAATCATCTTGCGTGATGGCTTACCACGGCCAACAGACTTCTCAGAGGGGGTTGGAGCATAATTGGTTTGAGAGCAGTCACGTGCATAGTGTCCTGGCTCTCCGCATGTGAAACAAGTCCCTGAAGTAGGACGTGGACCCACTTTGACAAGCGGTCTACCAACAGGCTTGGGTGGAGCATACTGCTGCATTGGGTGAGGTGCCACACAAGAAGGCCTCGGTGTATAACCGGGTGGAAGAGCGGAGTTCAGAACCCAAATTCGGCGCTTCTGAGAACTAGAACCCGAGGAAGAACCCAAATCACAGGTGTGCTTATGAGACTCCTCGTAAGTGAGTTGAGCTGTCTCTGCATTAATGGCCTTGTTCACAGGAGCCTGGAATATATTGCAATGATGCAAGTGGAGATCACGACGCAACTTGGGGTTGAGACCCTTCCGGAACCTAGCCTGCTTCTTGGCGTCTATGGACACTTCTTGTGTAGCATAGCGGGCAAGGTTCTCAAACTCTCTACTACAAGCATCAACAGCCATCTTACTCTGGGTGAAACTATAGAACTCTTCTCTCTTGCGGTCAATGAGATCCCGAGGAATGTGATGCTCGTGAAAAGCCTCAGTGAAATCTCTCCAGGTGGTTATCTGGCCAGCTGGAAGCATAGCCTCATAATTCTGCCACCAAAGACTAGCAGGACCTTCCAGGTGATATGCAGCATAGGTGACCTTGTCACCTTCAGCTACGTTCGCAGAACGCAGCTTGTGAGTGATACTACGAAGCCAGTCATCTGCATCGAGTGGTTCAATGGAATGATGGAAGGTAGGTGGTTTTATACCAATGAAATCATAGATGGTCGCTGACTCTTTGCACGGGGGTGCGGTGTTCTTCTCGATACATGCTAACAAGCGGTTAGACTCACGCTTGTTCCTCTCCATCTCTAACATGAACTCTGCCAATGAAGACTGGTCAGGAGGATCCTCATCCCTACCATCACCGTGGTTCCGGCTACGAGGAACAGAACTTCGGTTAACCGGCAACATCCTGAAGAACAAAACCAAGGGAAAACAAGGATGTATTCAGCACCAACTATAGGATGCAGAAGGAAGCACAAGAAATTAGTATCTCGCGAACTCCTAGGACAATTCCGGCAGCATAACGACAGTAAAATGCTCAAAATGAGACATTCTGCAAAAGACGGGGTAACACCAAACCCAACATCAACACTCAAGGTTCTGAGATATTACTAAACAGGCTACACCGGAGGTACTCGAGCTGGGATATGACTTAGATCAACCAATCCTTAGAGACTACGGAGTAGTAACACGTGATCCTGATAGAGGGAAGAGAAAGCCTAGTTCCTTAACCCCGTAGGAAAGATAGGATGACTCAGATCAGAAGGCATGAGGTATAAGGAGTAAAAAGAGCCTTACGTTCCCTTTCTAAATGAATTCCCCTATATAGCTAAAGAATTTCTAGACTCAACTTCGACTAGGTTGGCTTGGTAATCCTACAGGCAGCCAGGCTCTAATACCAAAGCTGTTGGGACCCCGATTCTAAGTCACACCGATCTAGCATGTAACACCTCATATCACTTTGCGGCCTCACGCACGGTATTCCCATGGGTGTCGCCTTACCATGGCCCGTGACCGTTTGCGCCTTTTGGATCACGTATATGATAGTATCACTAGCATCCATATGACAGAGAACCCGGGCCGACATGACTAGTCGTGAACCCAAAGTGGCACTAACTTACGGGGACAGGCATACATGAATCAACATCGAACATGTCGGTCAGCAGCGTGCGAATCCGGGCTGTAGCACTGGGCTAACTGGACTCCGGTGAACCGGGCTGTAGCAGGCTAGGCAGGACTCTGGATGTCACCGTGTGACATTTCCCCGAAGGGACAGACACAGGACGAAGTGAATCACATGTCGGCCAGTCTAAGTGTTCCGGAGCAGTAGTACTGGGCTAGCAGGACTCTGGGTAAACCGGGCTGTAGCGGACTACCCTGGCTCGGTGGAATCTCTAGACTACATTTCCCCATAAGAGAGGCTACCAAGGATAAACAACTAGATTGTCGGATCCCACACATAGCAATACACGTCACACATACGCATAACATGCAAGTATGTGCTGTACAATATGGCATCACAACATAAAGCAAACTCATATAGATAAAGGCCCAAAAGAGCCAGATAGCATTAATACAAGCTGAGGTCTCATGACCTATCATCCAGAGCATACAGGCAACGGAAGCATTACATGTCTAAGTACAGACAACTACAAAAGGAAAAAGGCTGAGAAGCCTGACTATCTACAAGTCCCTCCCAAGGGTACAAGATCGTAGCTGAGGTAACAAGCTACTCATCGAAGTCCAAGCGGTACTACTAGTGAGACAGATGTCTCACCTGCAAAACATAAATGAAGCAAACGTGAGTACAAAGGTACTCAGCAAGACTTACATCACATCCTATCATGCATGCATTTGTATCAAGAAGGTAATGTGGGGTTTAGTTGCAGCAAGCCAGCTTTGACTCAGTGGCTATCCTATTCTACAACAACGAGAAACTTCTTTGAGGTGAGGCAGCGCACACGAGTCCACTAATCACCACATCAATACACTACTATGGATTCATCCTCGTCTCCTTACGAGAAGGCCATCCATATCACTCACACTTGTCTTGAGCATTTTAGAGTATCCACTTCAAGTTGTCTATGTACCATGCAAGCATCCAAGAAGTCCATAACCGAGGACACGACTATTCGAATAGATCATGATAACCCTGCAGGGGTGTACTTCTTCACACACGCTCTCACCACTTATCATCATATACACGTCATGTATCTCGGCAACCTTCAAGCGGAAGCCTAGCGAGGGTGTCGGCCATGACCTGACTAACCACACAAGACTCTAGTCCAGGTTTACCGCCTATTCGGGTTCCATCCGCAAGGAGATCCGGCCGGGGTTTCTCTCATAGCCCCAAACGATGTGTACAGGGTTCCCGAGCCCACCATCCGGGTGCCACTCGGTACACCAGGCAACGTGCCTAGTCTGTCCCAAGTCCACCCTGTCGGGTGCCACTTAGTAGAAAAATAGCACTACCTACAAACACCAGAAACAATTTGCAACTCCTGGACAGAGATCAAGGCGGTTAATAAGTCGAGAGAGCTTGGAGTGCCCGGAGCCCAATGTGTGGTAGTAGCTAGTCATTGGACAACTTACACAGAACTCGGTTCTTAAGGACGGTCCCAATGAGACAACCCACCATGTACTCCTACATGGCCTCTCACCGCTACCTTTACCAAATCGTGTTCACACACTTAACTCTCAGCACCGGAACATATCGTAACACTCCAATTCATTCCCGATGAATCAGACCTGACACAACTCTAAGCAATAGAAGGCATGGAATGGTAGGAAAACAACATGGCTTAATCAACTCCTACACATGCTAGTGGCTTTTAACTATTTACTGTGGCAATGACAGGTCATGCAGAGGAATGGGTTCAACTACCGCATCATAAAGTAGCAGTTGAATCGTTGTTGTCCTAATGCAATAAATGAGAGTAGGAGCGAGAGAGTAGGATTGTATCAGAATGAACAAGGGGGGTTGCTTTCCAGATAGATCAACAGGGGGGCACTGCTCCTCTGATAGTTACTCTGGATCGGTCTCCGGAGCAGGACCTATCAAGAAGGAATGGTGTTGAAAATCAAACACAAGCATATGCAACAATATGATGCATGAACATGGCATGAGTATGTGATGTGTTTGAGCTAATGCAACTAGCATTCTATTTGGATGAAGTCCATTTGAATCAAGAATTCAAATGCAATTCCATGTTAAGTCTTTATAAATGCCATAAGTGTGTTTTAATATATACAGCATGTATAGGTTGGTTTGTCATGCATGAAAATGGTATAGATGGATAGATTGCATTTTTCTGATAATTTTTCATATATAAATTATTTCAAACTGAGCTACGGTTGAATTTCTATGAATTTTTGAAGTTTATAACATTTTATGGATTTTCCTGATTTATTTAAATCCAGAAAACCATTACTGCATCAGCATGACAGCAGCATTGCGTCAGCAAGTCAAAGGCGGCTGACCAGGTCAAACCTGACGTGTGGGGTCCACATGTTAGTGTCACAGGCTAAACAGGGGGTTATTTCTGATTTAACTAAAAGATTAAGGCACCAGGGCGCACTGTTAGTGTCAGGGGGTTACCAAAATGGTGATTAGCTTTAAGCTAATCACCTGGTAGGTCGGGCTCGCATGTCAGGCCGGCGAGGTCGTCGCTGGCGACCTCTGGACGCGGCGGTGTCCGCGATTCAGGTCACGGGGGCTGCGGCTAAGGGCACCGGGGCGTACCCCGGGCTCTCGCGCTTCCAGGGAAGGCGACGGGAGGACGCGGGGTGGCCGGAGCTCGCCGGAGCGGAGCTCGCAGCGGTGGCCGGAGCACGACTCTGGGCGGGATGTGGCTGCAGGGCACGACAGGGGTGTGGAGGGCCTCTACGGCCTCCTAGCGTCACCAGGAGCACGGTGACGTGCGCGGGAGCGGCTGGCTCGGGCTCTAGCCACGGTGGCACCATGGCCGGCGGCGAGGTGCTGCGGCCGTGGTGGCAGACGGGGCTAGAGGGCGCCGGGAGAGCAGGGGAGAGGGGGGTTCAACGGCAGAGCTCACAGCGGATCCGGCAGAGGCTTCAGCGAGCTCGGGGGAGGTCCTGTTGGAAATATGCCCTAGAGGAAATAATAAATTAGTTATTATTATATTATATTTCATTGTTCATGATAATCGTTTATTATCCATGCTAGAATTGTATTGATAGGAAACTCAGATACATGTGTGGATACATAGACAACACCATGTCCCTAGTAAGCCTCTAGTTGACTAGCTCGTTGATCAATAGATGGTTATGGTTTCCTGACCATGGACATTGGATGTCGTTGATAACGGGATCACATCATTAGGAGAATGATGTGATGGACAAGACCCAATCCTAAGCCTAGCACAAGGATCATGTAGTTCGTATGCTAAAGCTTTTCTAATGTCAAGTATCATTTCCTTAGACCATGAGATTGTGCAACTCCCGGATACTGTAGGAATGCTTTATGTGTACCAAACGTCACGACGTAACTGGGTGGCTATAAAGGTTCATTACAGGTATCTCCGAAAGTGACTGTTGGGTTGGCACGAATCGAGACTGGGATTTGTCACTCCGTGTAAACAGAGTGGTATCTCTGGGCCCACTCGGTAGGACATCATCATAATGTGCACAATGTTATCAAGGAGTTGATCACGGGATGATGTGTTATGGAACGAGTAAAGAGACTTGCCGGTAATGAGATTGAACAAGGTATCGGGATACCGACGATCGAATCTCGGGCAAGTATTGTACCGATGGACAAAGGGAATTGTATACGAGATTGATTGAATCCTTGACATCGTGGTTCATCCGATGAGATCATCGTGGAGCATGTGGGAGCCAACATGGGTATCCAGATCCCGCTGTTGGTTATTGACCGGTGAGTTGTCTCGGCCATGTCTGCATGACTCCCAAACCCGTAGGGTCTACACACTTAAGGTTCGATGACGCTAGGGTTATAGGGAAAGTATGTACGTGGTCAGCGAATGTTGTTCAGAGTCCTGGATGAGATCCCGGACGTCACGAGGAGTTCCGGAATGGTCCGGAGGTAAAGATTTATATATGGGAAGTCGTCATACGGTCACCGGAATAATTCAGGGGGTTACCGGTATTGTACCGGGACCACTGGAGGGGTTCCGGGGGTCCACCTGCCTCGGAGGTCCCTATGGGATGTGTGTGGAGAGGGACCAGCCCCTTAGTGGGCTGGGAGCCTCCCCCTAGGGCCCATGCGCCTAGGGTTTGGGGGAACCGTAAAGGGTGGGCGCCCCCTTGCCTTGGGGGGGCAAGGCAACCCCCCTGGCCGCCGCCCCCTCCTCAGATTGGATCTGAGGGGGCCGGGCCCCCTCTCCCTTGCCCCTATATATATGGGGGGGGGGGGTGGGAGGGCAGCCGCACCCAAGTTTTGGCGCAACCCTCACCCTCTCCCAAGTCCTCCTCTTCTCCCGCGATGCTTGGTGAAGCCCTGCAGGATTGCCACGCTCCTCCTTCACCACCATGCCGTCGTGCTGCTGCTGGATGGAGTCTTCCCCAACCTCTCCTTCTCCCCTTACTGGATCAAGGCGTAGGAGACGTCACCGGGCTACACGTGTGTTGAACACGGAGGCGCCGTGGTTCAGTGCTTAGATCGGAATCAACCGCGATCTGAATCGCTGCGAGTACGAATCCTTCATCCGCGTTCTTGCAATGCTTCCGCTTAGCGATCTACAAGGGTATGTAGATGCACTCCCCTTCCCCTCGTGGCTAGATTACTCCATAGATTGATCTTGGTGATGCGTAGAAAATTTTAAATTTCTGCTACGATCCACAACAGTGGTATCAGAGCCAGGTCTATGCGTAGTTTCTATGCACGAGTAGAACACAAAGCAGTTGTGGGCGTCAATTTTGTCAATTTACTTGCCATTACTAGTCTTATCTTGATTCGGCGGCATCGTGGGATGAAGCGGCCCGGACCTACCTTACACGTACTCTTATGTGAGACTGGTTCCACCGACTGACATGCACTAGTTGCATAAGGTGGCTAGCGGGTGTCTGTCTCTCCCACTTTAGCCGGATCAGATTCGATGAGAAGGGTCCTTATGAAGGGTAAATATAAATTGGCATATCACGTTGTGGTTTTTGCGTAGGTAAGAAACGTTCTTGCTAGAAACCTATAGCAGCCACGTAAAAACTTGCAACAACAATTAGAGGACGTCTAACTTGGTTTTGCAGCATGTGCCGTGTGATGTGATATGGCCAAAAGGATGTGATGAATGATATATGTGATGTATGAGATTGATCATGTTCTTGTAATAGGAATCACGACTTGCATGTCGATGAGTATGACAACTGGCAGGAGCCATAGGAGTTGTCTTAATTTATTTATGACCTGTGTGTCAACTTAAACGTCATGTAATTACTTTACTTTATTGCTAAAGTGTTAGCCATAGTAGTAGAAGTAATAGATGACGAGACAACTTCAAGAAGACACGATGATGGAGATCATGATGATGGAGATCATGGTGTCATGCCGGTGACAACGATGATCATGGATCCCTGAAGATGGAGATCAAAAGGAGCAAAATGATATTGGCCATATCATGTCACTATTTGATTGCATGTGATGTTTATCATGTTTTACATCTTATTTGATTAGAACGATGGTAGATCAAATAAGATGATCCCTCACTAAAATTTCAAGAAAAGTGTTCCCCCTAATTGTGCACCGTTGCGAAGGTTCGTTGTTTGGAAGCACCACATGATGATCGGGTGTGATAGATTCTAACGTTGGAATACAGCGGGTGTTCACGAGCCTAGCATGTACAGACATGGCCTCGGAACACATGCAATACACTTAGGTTGACTTGACGAGCCTAGCATGTACAGACATGGCCTCGGAACACGGAAGACCGAAAGGTCGATCATGAGTCGTATAGAAGATACGATCAACATGAGATGTTCACCGTTGATGACTAGTCCGTCTCACGTGATGATCGGACACGGCCTAGTCAATTCGGATCATGTTTCACTTAGATGACTAGAGGGATGTCTATCTAAGTGGGAGTTCATTAAATAATTGGATTAGATGAACTCAATTATCATGAACATAGTCTAAATTGTCTTTGCAAATATGTTGTAGATGAATAGCTCATGTTGTAGCTCCCTGTTTCAATACGTTCCTAGAGAAAGATTAAGTTGAAAGATATTGTAAGCAATTATGCGGACTAGGTCCGTAGTCTGAGGAGTGTCCTCACTGCTACACAGAAGGCTTACGTCCTTGATGCACTGCTCGATGTGCAAACCCCTACAACGTCATTTGTGGATGTTGTGAACACCTGACAGACACATTCTGATGACTACTTGATAGTTTAGTGCACCATACTTTACGGCTTAGAATCGGGATTCCAATGACGTTTTGAATGCCATAAGACATATGAGATGTTCCAAGAGCTGAAATTGGGATTTCAGGCTCATGCCCGTGTTGAGAGGTATGAGACCTCTGACAAGTTCTTTTGCCAATAAGATGGAGGAGAATAGCTTAGCTAGTGAGCATGTCCTCAGAATGTCTGGGTGCTACAATCACTTAAATCAAGTGGGAGTTAAACTTCCAGATAAGATAGTGATTAATAGAGTTCTCTAGCCACTATCACTAAGATACTAGATCTTCGTGATGAACTATGACATGCAAGGGATGGAGTTGATCCCGGAGCTGTTCGCGCTGCTTAAGACCGCAAAAGGTAGAAATCTAAGAAGGAGCATCAAATGTTGATGGTTTAACAAGACCACTGGTTTCAAGAAGGGCAAGGGCTAGAAGGGAAACTTCATGGATGGCAAACCAGTTGCCGCTCCAGTGAAGGAACCCAAGGTTGAACCCAAACCCGAGACTAAGTGCTTCTATTGTAAGGGGAACGGTCACTTGTAGCGGAATTACCCCAAATGCATGGTAGATAAGAAGGCTCGCAACTTCAACAAAGTATATACGTGTTATTAATGTGTACCTCACAAGTACTCTTGGTAGCACCTGGGTATTGGATACCGGTTCAGTTGCTATTATTGGTGACTTGAAGCAATATCTACGGACTAAACGGAGACTAGCTAAGGGCGAGGTGACGATGTGTGTTGGAAGTGTTTCCAAAGTTGATCACCATCGCACGCTCCATCTGCCTTCAGGATTAGTATTGAACCTAGATAAATGTTGTTAGGTGTCTACATTGAGCATGAATATGATTAGATCATGTTCATTGCAATACGGTCATTCATTTAAGTTAGAGAATAATGGTTATTCTGTTTACATGAATGATACCTTTCATGGTCATGCACCCTATGTGAATGGTTCATTGAATCTCGGTCGTGGTAATACACATGTTCACGCCAAAAGATGTAGAGTTAATAATGATAGTACCACTTTCTCGTGGCACTGCCGCTTAGGTCATATTGGCGTAAGATGCATGAAGAAACTCCATGTCGATGGATGTTTGGAGTCACTTGATTTTGAATCACTTGACACATGCGAGCCATGCCTCATGGGCAGGATGACTAAGACCCCGTTTTCAGGTACAATGAAACGGGCAAGTGACTTGTTGGAAATCATGCATGCTGATGCGTGTGATCCAATGAGAATTGAAGCGTGTGGTGGATATCGCTATTTTCTCATCTTCACTGACGATTTGGGTAGATATAGGTATATCTACTTAATGAAGCACAAGTCTGAAACTGTCGGTGTACAAAAAGAGGGGTACGCTTTTTGTACCCCTATAACCGTGCACGGGCAGTCTGAGCCACCGGCACCACCACACTGAGCAAGGCAAGGGAGGTGAGCCAAGGTAAGGCCGAAGATCAGGAGAAGCAGAATGACGCCAAGACCAAGACCACAAACAGCGAAGGGGACGAAGCGGACCCCCCGGCAAGGAGGCGGTTTTAGCAAACCCGGCAAGACCCTTGCCGTGGCAGCTCGCCCCACACCTGCGGAGTGAGTCACCCTTGAGTCCATTTCCCCCATGGGGCAAGGGTTCGGGAGACATCCCCATGGTGGCATGCAGATCTTTGTGAAGACATTCAAGATCAGATACACCCTTTAGAAAATGATGATCCTTGGCAGGGTCCCAGCCAAGGAGGACCACAAGGCCCCTGGCAAGAGCCGTGCCGAGAATGATAGCAAGCGCCATGGCAAGAGCCTTGCCGGGGCCCCGGCAAGGCCCTTGCCAAGAACACCCGTAGGGCCACCATCAGGCCCACGCCAGTCAAACCTCCACCGCCGTTCGCATGCAGCTGCCGACCCAACCAGCTGGGCAGGCACCTGCGCGGCGACATGCAGATCTTCGTGGAGACCCACCACTACGCCACCTCAGCTGCCTGCTTGCCTACATGGCACCGTGGGCGCCGCTGGCCAGGGCGCGTGTTGACGCGAGAGGGAGCGGCGACAGACGAGACAGGGCTCTCCCACGTCCCCGATAAAGCAAGGACACATGGGCAAGACGCATTAAATGCGCCTTGTCATGTAATGCGAGGGATAACCTCACATCTCTATTCCCTTTCCACCTCCTATGTGCCACTGTGGCAACCCCTTTCCTATAAAAGGAAGCCTGAGGCGACCAGGAGGGGGATTCGGCTTTTTGGAGATCCTCACGCCCCATAGCTAGCTAAGGAACACAGATATACAATCCACCAATGCAAGAGTAAGGTTTTACGCACTCCCGCGGCCCAAACCTGGATAAACGAACCGTGTGCTATTTGTTTGATCCGCTCTTCTCACGACCCCGCGCCCCGCAACCGTAGTAGGGATTCTTGTGATCCCATAGGTGTCGTTCCCACCGACATCTTTGGTGCGCCAGGTAGGGGGCGCAGTTGTGAGAATCGGCTCTAGCAGTTTGCCCGGCACTCCTTCATCTTCGTGACCCTTGAATAAGAAAGGAGGCCAGAAGATCGACACTCGAGCGATCGCAAACAGAAGCTAAGTTGCACTGAACCCTTATTTGTGCTACCCTTCTTATTTGAGGTTATTCCCCCTCGGAGATATTTTCTTTGTATGAGAAACTTGCACGCCAGGGGGCTCTACCACGATCGGCAACGCCCTTGCCCTGTTTCGAGTCCGCTCAACAGCTCAAGCGGCTGCGTCGAGAATGGCAGAGTAGCCTTCCACGATCTGCAACGCCCCCGATTCTGACTCGAGTCAAGCTCGACAGTTCGAGCGGCCGCGTTCAGAACGGAAAGGTGGCTCGTCCGGCAGCACGCGTACCCGGCTGGCCATGGGGATCCGTCCCCAAAACGCCACTAGGGGCTTCCGCGTCGGCAAGCCTTCCCGATCGACGTAGGGCATGCATACAAAGAGGAATCGAATGGGGAAATAACATGCATGAAAATTAAGAGTACTTCAAAGTTATATTACATCACATCATAGCTGCGGTTCTAACTAAAGATAAAATTTGTCTTGGTCGGGAACCCGCAGCGGCGAAGAAGAACGGGATGCCTAATCCCGGCGCTGGCCTTCCAGCCTCTTGATTTCATCGATGCAGTCGGTGATGGGCTTGATGCGCTCCTTGAGCACCGTGAGGTCAGCACCATCCAGCAAGCTCTTCATCCCGGCCGCGAAGTCAAGATCGGGATTCCAGTACGCCGTCTTGGTGAGGACCTTGGTCACGACCCTCCGGCAAAGTCGCCAGGCCTCCTCGGCCAGCGTGGCCATCCTGTTGGAGTGAAGATAGGCCAAGGCTCCGAGGACGCCCTCGAAGAATAGGGTCAACTTGGTGTTGACGGTCCCGCTGCGCTCAGGGGCGTACCTCACGTGTGGCATCCCCATGGTGGCCAACTGCGAGGTGACCCTGCCGGCGACCTCCTCCAGACGACTGATCCATCTGTTCTCGCCCGCCACATAATCCTGGTGGGAGGCGGCCTTGTTCGCCCGCAGGTGCTTCTCCTCCTCCAGGCTCCTGGTCAAGGTCTCCTCCCGAGCCCTGCTCTCCGACAGCATCTTCTCGAGATCCTCCAGCTTCAGCTTGAGGTCTCTGACGGAGTTTTGCGCTTCAGAGAGCTCCCCAGCCCTGCTGATGACCGCTCCTTGCGCCTCCACCAAGGCGCTGTTGAGCGTGCTCTTCTCGTTGGACAACTTGAGGGCCTGCTCCTTCAGCTCGTCCTGCGCCACCTCCAACTCCCTTACCTTGCCGGCATGGGCCAGAGCCTGGGCATCGAGTGCCTCCTTGTGCCTCTGCTCGAGCTCATGAGTCCGCCGCGTCAAAAGGGCCTCGAGCTCCTCATCCTTGCCGCGGAGCGCTGCGGCAAGCTTCGCCTCACGCGCGGTGAGGTCCTCTTCCTGGGAATCCAAGGTGGCTTGATGCTGGTTCCGGGCGGCCTCGGCCGCGGCAGCCAAGTTCGCCGCCTTTTCCTGGGCCTTCTCGATGTCGGCCATCTTCATGGTGAGATCCACATCGCGCTTGGCCAATTTCTCCTGAAAGGCCCTCTGCTCCTCGCGAGCCTGGTGGAACCAGGTCTGCGTCTCGGCAACGCGCGCCTTGAAGTCCACCTCCGCGTTGTCCATCGTTGCCATCCTGGACTTGACCTTGTCCAGGCGAGCACGGTAGAGCACTTGGAGCTTCCGGAAATTGGCCCCATGGCACGGAAAAGCTGCTCTTCTGGAGAACCGTCACCACCAACGCCCGGCTCATCAACCACCTCGAGCCCGGTGGCGGCAAGCACCTGCCGTCGAAAACTTCCCCTTTGGCGGGCGCCCGGCTTGACGCCCCTGGGAGGTGGACAAACAGATCGTCGCCCACCTTCAGATACCTGCCGGGGCCCGAGGTTGAGGAGGAGGGAGGCCGGTCACCCACCACCTCTTCCTCGGCGGAGGCCTTGCCGGCCTCACCGGCAGGTCCACCGCTGGTTTCCTCGGTAGAAGCCTCGCCGGTCGCCTTGGCGGCCCCCGCCGCGGTGTCCTTGTCAGCATCCTTGGCGGCCTCCGCAGCAATGTTCCCAGCAACGGTATCCACGTCCTCCATACCCGTTGAAGGAGGGATTGGGCAGCAACGGGAGCAATGAAGCCAAGGAAAGAATAAGGGAAAAATAGAGACGAAGGACAGCGACTCACCCATGCCAGGCTGTGAAGCAGAAGTCCCCTCTCCGCCAGCATTTGGCGCCGTGGCAGAGCCACTAGCACCCAAGTTCCCCACTTCCTCCATGGGTGTGGGCTCCGTGCCTGATGCCCTTGCCGGGGACGCCCCCCGCGGTGGCGTAGTCGATGGGAGTGGTGTGTTAGGAGTAGCCCTCTATGGCTCCTCCTGCTGCCGCTCCCCTCATGCAAACCCGGCAAGGTCAGCATCATAGCATCGAGAACCTACCACATGTCGAGTAAGAAGAGGGTGACGAACTTACGCTGGGAGCTGCGCCGGGGGCTGCTGTCCGGGCTGCTCAGCAGCACCAGTGGTGTCTTTGAAGCCCCAGCCGGGGGCTGGCTGCTTGCCGAGGTCCTCGCCCTCTTCACCCTCTGGGCCAACATCTTTCTCTCCCTACAGAAGCAAAAATGGATCAAGACAAGCGACCCAATTCGAGGAAATGGAAATGACAGTAAGGAATGGAGAACTTACTCGTCATCCGTCTCCTCCTCTTCCACCAGTTTCCTTTTCCTCTCCGGGCTGAGAGGCCCGAGATCAAAAGGGAGCTCCACATCATCATCCGAGTCGACGCCTGCCGGAGGAAGCGAAGGAGGCTGCGGGGTTTGTGCGCGCCCGGATGAGGAAGGGGCTGTTGTCTTCTTCTTCTCAGCGGCCTTCGTCAGCATCTTGGCTGTCGTGGCCCTCGTGTGGCGCCCAAACCCCTCCAGGGTCAATTGAGGCTACGCAGCGCTGCCGGGCCGGACCGGCTCACCGGAGCCAGCCCGCCGCAGGACTCGCCCTCTTCCCCTGGATGGCTTTGAGCCCGCTGCCACGTCCTCTTCGGCCGCGTCTTTGATGAGCGGAGATCCAGTGTTGGTGCTGCTGACCTCCCCGGAGGCCGCCGCACACCGGGAGAGCTCCTCTTCCTCCGCCGCCGTTGCGGCCATGTCCTCCACGCCCCCGGCGCTGCCCGCCTCCATGACAAGCTGTGCCTCCCTCGCCCTAGTGGCGATGTAGTCCAGCTCTGCCTGGGTGGTGTCCATGATAAGCCACCGCTCGGCGTCGGCATTGACGTACACCTCGATCAGGGTGTCGAAGAATTGCTGCACATCCTCGTCCTTCGGCTCCTCCCAGCTCGGGACAGGGCCGTGCGCATTATAGTCCGGCATCATGGCAATGATCTCGGACCAACGCGAATTGTTGCACAACGGGACCACCCCCGCTGGCAGCTTGAAAAATGGCCCCTTGAGGGCCTTGCCAACCTTTGCAGCAGCCCTTGCGGCCTTACCGGTCCGCTCGACCTCGCCATCACGACACACATCAAGCTAGAAAAGCCGCTGGCAGAAGTGGGCATGCGCCAGCACTATGAAGTTGTGATCGAGGCCGGGGCAGAGTCGCATAATGTCAGCCGGGTTCGTAAAGAGCCAAGCTGGCCTCCCCTTGTTGTGCAACGGGGCGATCTGGCAGCGAATGAAGTCCGCCCCGATCATCTCAAGGGTGAGTCCGGCCTGGGTGAGCCAAAGAATCCTGGTGGTGGCGACGGTGAGCCAACCATCGGCGGTGTCAACATCGCTCCAATCGCTGCCTCGGACCGCAGGCACTCGGCGGACCTTACAGAATTCCGGCGGGTTTTCATCCTCAATCTAGCACCACCGGCCACGCCATTCCTCCCACCTCTCCTTCACGGCACCGTCCGGGCACACCCCGTTGGATCTTGGGATCCAGGTGACGCAACCGGAGACGGCTCCTCCCGGCTGGATTCGAGGGAAGAAGTAATGGCGGAAGAGCACCGTGTTGGGCTGCACCCCGCCAAAGCCTTCGCAAAGATGCGCGAAGAAAGCCATGCACGCCACCGCATTCGGAGTAAAATCCAAGAGGCAAAAGCCGAAGGTGCGCATAACATCGCAGAAGAAATCAGAGAAAGGAGGGCATGACCCGCAAGAAAAGTAATCAACAAAGAACGGGTACCGATTTGAGGCAGGATCAGTGCAAGCAGCAGGAATGATGCGCATCGCCGGGTGTCCCGAATCCTCTCCCCCCGTCTTCACTCCCCATAGGGGCTTGAAGGATGCCCGGAGCTCTTGAATGTCAACCGTCGAGGGGAAGAAGAAGGCGGACTTCGTCCGGTCCCCCGACAGCGCGCTCTCCGGCGGCTCCACCGTCCCGACGCCCTTAGCCACCCCCTTGCCCTTGGCGAATTTGGGAGCCATGGCAACCAAGAAGTTCAGAGGCCTGAGGAAGGGGGATGGCGAAGCGATGGCGGCGGGCGACAGCGAAAGCTTAGGAAGGAAGGAAGAAATGGAACAGCGGGTCTAAGATCGGAAAAGGCACGAGGGAAGAGAAGAAAGTGAGCAGCGTGCCCACGGTTATTCCTTCTTATGGGGGGAAAATGCGGGCCGCCTCCTTTCACATTAACTGTGATGTGACACATGCCCGCGGGAAGCAACCCCACGCATGCCGCCCACGTCACACACGCCTCCCCATGCCGCGCCACGCGTGGGAAGCATGGGAAGCACAACGCACGAAGAGACTTACCGCGGTAAAAACCACCCCGCCTGCCCGCACACCGTTTTTGGGCCTAGCCCAACGAGCGATTGCGCTTACGTGTGGCCCTAGCCCGGGGGCTCCTATCGGTGTACAAAAGGAGGGGTACACTTTTTGTACCCCTATAACTGTGCACAGGCAGTCTGAGCCACCGGCACCACCACACTGAGCAAGGCAAGGGAGGTGAGCCAAGGTAAGGCCGAAGCTCAGGAGAAGCAGAACGACGCCAAGACCAAGACCACAAAGAGCGAAGGGGACGAAGCGGACCCCCCCACCGGGCAAGATCCTTGCCGGGAGGCGGTTTTAGCAAACCCGACAAGACCCTTGTCGTGGCAGCTCGCCCCACACCTACGGAGTGAGTCACCCTTGAGTCCATTGCCCCCATGGGGCAAGGATTCGGGAGACATCCCCGTGGTGGCATGCAGATCTTTGTGAAGACATTCAAGATCAGATACACCCTTTAGAAGATGATGATCCTTGGTGGGGTCCCAGCCAAGGAGGACCACAAGGCCCCTGGCAAGAGCCTTGCCGGGGATTACAGCAGGCGCCACGGCAAGGCCCTTGCCAAGAACACCCGTAGGGCCACCATCAGGCCCACGCCAGTCAAACCTCCACCGCCGTTCGCATGCAGCTGCCGACCCAACCAGCTGGGCAGGCACCTGCGTGGCGACATGCAGATCTTCATGGAGACCCACCAGTGCGCCACCTCAGCTGCCTGCCTGCCTACATGGCACCGCGGGTGCCGCTGGCCAGGGCGCGTGTCGACGCAAGAGGGAGCGGCGACGGTCTCCCCCGTCCCTGATAAAGCAAGGACACCTGGGCAAGACGCATTAAATGCGCCTTGTCATGTAATGCGAAGGATAACCTCACATCACTGTTCCCTTTGCACCTCCTGTGTGCCACTGTGGCAACCCCTTTCCTATAAATGGAGGCCCAAGGCGACTAGGAGGGGGATTCGGCTTTTTGGAGCTCCCCATGCCCCATAGCTAGCTCAAGAACACAGATATACAATCCACCAAAGCAGAAGTAGGGTTTTACGCATCCCCGCGGCCCGAACCTGGATAAACGAACCGTGTGCTATCTGTTTGATCTGCTCTTCTCACGACCCCGCGCCCCGCAACCGTATTAGGGATTCTTGTGATCCCATAGGTGTCGTTCCCACCGACAGAAACGTTTGAAAAGTTCAAGCGATTTCAGAGTGAAGTTAATAATCATCATAACATTAAGATCATGTTCCTATGATCTGATCAAAAGGGGATTTGCTGAGTTATGAGTATGGAAATCACTTAAGACATTGTGGAATTGTTTCGGAGTTGAAGCCACCTGGAACACCACAAGGTAATGGTCTGTCCGGACGTCGTAATCGAACACTATGAGATATGGTGCGATCTATGATGTCTCTTATCAATCTACCGTTTTCATTTTGAGGTTATGCGTTAGAGACAGCTGCATTCACTTTAGATAGGACACCATCTAAGTCCGTTGAGACGACGTCGAATGAACATTGGTTTGGCAAGAAACCAAAGTTGTCGTTTCTTAATGTTTGGGGCTGCGATGCTTAAGGCTTCAGCCGAAGAAGCTCGAACCAAAAGTGGACAAACACATCTTCATAGGATACCCATAGGTGACAGTTGGGTATACCTTCTATCTCAGATCCGAGGGCAAATTGTTTTTCGCTAAGAACGGGTCCTTTCTTGAGAAGGAGTTTCTCTCGAAAGAATTGAGTGGGAGGAAGATATAACTTGATGAGGTTGTCGAACCATTACTTCAACCAGAGAGTGATGCAACATATAAAGATGTTTCCTGTGGAACCTACGTCTGTTGAATAGGAAGTTAATGATAGTGATCATGAAGCTTCGGATCAAGTTGCTATCGAACCTCGTAGGTCGACAAGGATATGTACTACTCCTGAGTGGTACGGTAATCCTGTCTCAGATATCATGTTGTTGGACAACAATAAACCTACGAGCTATGGAGAAGCGATGGTGGGCCCGTATTCCGACAAATGGTTAGAAGCCATGAAATCCGAGATAGGATCCATATATCAGAACAAATTATGGACTTTGGTGGACTTGCCCAATGATCGACAAGCCATTGAGATAAATGGATCTTTAAGGAGAAGACGGACGTGGGCGGTAATGTTACCGTCTATGAAGCTCGACTTGTGGGATAGAGTCTTTTCACAAGTTCAAGGAGTTGACTATGATGAGAATTTCTCACCCGTAGCAATGCTTAAGTCTGTCGGAATCATGTTAGCACTAGCTGTATTTTTCGATTATGAAATCTTACAGATGGATGTCAAAACAAGTTTTCTTACCAAGTTTTTGTAAGAAAGAGTTGTATGTGATACAATCAAAGTTTTGTCTATCCTAAGGATGCTAAAAGGTATGCTAGCTCCAGCGATCCTTCTATGGACTAGAGCAAGCATCTCGGAGTCAGAATATATGCTTTGATGGAGTGATCAAAGCTTTTAGGTTTATACAATGTTTGTTAGAAACTTGTATTTACAAGAAAGTGAGTGGGAGCACTACAACATTTCTGATAAGTATATGTGGATGACATATTGTAGATCCGAAATAATGTAGAATTTCCGGAAAGCATAAACGGTTGTTTGAAGAGTGTTTTTCAAAGGAAGACCTGGATAAAGCTGCTTACATATTGGGCATCAAGATCTATAGAGATAGATCAAGACGCCTGATGATACTTTCAAAGAACACACACCTTGACATGTTTTTGAAGGAGTTCAAAATAGATCAGTCAAAGAAGGGGTTCTTACCTGAGTTGTAAGGTGTGAAGTTGAGTAAGACTCAAAGATTGACCACGGCAGAAGAAAGAGGAAGGACAAAGGTCGGCCCCTATGCTCTTGTCATAGGCCCTATATGGTATGCCATGCTATGTACCGCACCTGATGTGTGCCTTGCCACATGTCTGGCAAGAGGGTACAAGGGTGATCTGGGACTCGATCACCAGATAGCGGTCAAAATTATCCTTGGAGGAATACGGAAATATTTCTCGGTTATGGAGGTGATAAAGAGTTCAACGTAAAGAGTTACGTCGATGCAAGCTTAACACGTATCTGGATAGCTCTGAGTAGAGATACCAGATACATATAATGGAGCAACAATTTGGAATAGCTCCAAGTGGAACGTGGTAGCAGCATCTACGATATGACATAAAGTTTTGCGAAATACATAGGGATCTGAATATGGCAAGACCCATTGACTACAACCTCTCTCACAAGCATAACATGATCAAACCCAGAACTCATTGAGTGTTAATCACATAGTGATGTGAACTAGATTATTGAGTCTAGTAAACTCTCTGGATGTTGGTCACATGGCGATGTGACCTGTGAGTGTTAATCACATGGCGATGTGAACTAGATTATTGACTCTAGTGCAAGTGGGAGACTGTTGGAAATATGCCCTAGAGGCAATAATAAATTAGTTATTATTATATTATATTTCATTGTTCATGATAATCGTTTATTATCCATGCCAGAATTGTATTGATAGGAAACTCAGATACATGTGTGGATACATAGACAACACCATGTCCCTAGTAAGCCTCTAGTTGACTAGCTCGTTGATCAATAGATGGTTATGGTTTCCTGACCATGGACATTGGATGTCGTTGATAACGGGATCACATCATTAGGAGAATGATGTGATGGAAAATACCCAATCATAAGCCTAGCACAAAGATCGTGTAGTTCGTATGCTAAAGCTTTTCTAATGTCAAGTATCATTTCCATAGACCATGAGATTGTGCAACTCCCGGATACCGTAGGAATGCTTTGGGTGTACCAAACTTCACAACGTAACTGGGTGGCTATAAAGGTTCACTACAGGTATCTCCGAAAGTATCTGTTGGGTTGGCATGAATCGAGACTGGGATTTGTCACTCCGTGTAAACGGAGAGGTATCTCTGGGCCCACTCGATAGGACATCATCATAATGTGCACAATGTGATCAAGGAGTTGATCACGGGATGATGTGTTATGGAACGAGTAAAGAGACTTGCCGGTAACGAGATTGAACAAGGTATCGGGATACTGATGATCGAATCTCAGGCAAGTATCGTACGGATGGACAAAGGGAATTGTATATGGGATTGATTGAATCCTTGACATCGTGGTTCATCCAATGAGATCATCATGGAGCATGTGGGAGCCAACATGGGTATACAGATCCCGCTGTTGGTTATTGATCGGAGAGTTGTCTCGGCCATGTCTGCATGACTCCCAAACCCGTAGGGTCTACACACCTAAGGTTCGATGACGCTAGGGTTATAGGGAAAGTATGTACGTGGTCATGGAATGTTGTTCGGAGTCCCGGATGAGATCCAGGATGTCACGAGGAGTTCCGGAATGGTCCGGAGGTAAAGGTTTATATATGGCAAGTCATAATACGGTCACCGGAATAATTCGGGGGGTTACCGATATTGTACCGGGACCACTGGAGGGGTTCCGGGGGTCCACCGGGAGGGTCCACCTGCCCCGGAGGGCCCTATGGGCTGTGTGTGGAGAGGGACCAGCCCCTTGGTGGGCTGGGAACCTCCCCCCTAGGGCCCATGTGCCTGGGGTTTGGGGGAACCCTAAAGGGGGGCGCCCCCTTGCCTTGGGGGGCAAGGCAACACCCCTGGCCGCCGCCCCCTCCTCAGATTGGATCTGAGGGGGCCAGCCCCCCTCTCCCTTGCCCCTATATATATATGAGGGGTGGGAGGGCATCCGCACCCAAGTTTTGGCGTAGCCCTCCCCCTCTCCCAAGTCCTCCCCTTCTCCCGCGGTGCTTGGTGAAGCCCTGCAGGATTGCCACGCTCCTCCTTCACCACCATGCCGTCGTGCTGCTGCTGGATGGAGTCTTCCCCAACCTCTCCTTCTCCCCTTGCTGGATCAAGGTGTAGGAGACGTCACAGGGCTGCACGTGTGTCGAACGCGGAGGCGCCGTGGTTCGGCGCTTAGATCGGAATCAACCGCGATCTGAATCGCTGCGAGTACGACTCCTTCATCCGCGTTCTTTCAATGCTTCCGCTTAGCGTTCTACAAGGTTATGTAGATGCACTCCCCTTCCTCTCGTTGCTATATTACTCCATAGATTGATCTTGGTGATGCAGAGAAAATTTTAAATTTCTGCTACGGTCCCCAACACGTCCAACGCGGGCAGAATGGCGACGGCGATCTCCGGTGGTCGGAGGTGAATAAGACGGCGGTGACGGCTCCACGGGGCTTCCCCGGTTGCTTGGCTTGACGATGACAGAGAAGGCAATGGGGCGGAGCTCTAGGAAACAGCAGCGAGGCAAGGGGAGCACGGTGGACATGGCTATGGCGAGCAGTGGCGACGAACCTGTTCGGTGGGTGGGAGAGATAGGTCCAGGGAAGGGGGAAACGCTCGAGAGCGAGAGAGAGAGAGGGAGAGTCAGGGGTGCGTGGCGACGCTAGAGGCATCCAGGCCATCGAGGGGGCAAGCAAGCAGGGTGGAGGTGGCGCGCGAGTGCGTGCGTGCGTCGGGCACACGCCCTCGTCCTCCTGGCAGAGGAGGAAGACGACAGGGGGAGGCTGTTGGGCTAGCCAGCCAGCTGGTCCGGCTTCTCTCCTGGGCCAGGTAAGCCAGGTGAGGTTTTCCCCTTTTTGTTTCTTTTTCTATTTTCTTCATTTGTTTTGACTTAGTAATAATACTAAATCATTTTATTTACTTATGTCAAATTTTGCAAGGACCTAAGGGATTAATCCAAAGCCCCTCACCAAAATTTAGAATTTTCGGACATATATAAAATATATCACATATATATATCCAAGGCAAATAATTATTGCATTAATTCCAAATGGCCTAAATAAATATTTATGGGCTCCTAAAATTATTGGTTTGAATTTTACCTCTGACTAATATTTTCAGAGAGCAACATGAACATTTTCTTTGTCCTTTTTGGAGCACTTTTTATCTGGGTCATTTCCAGAAATGATTTCTGAGGGTTTCACAAATCCCCATTTCAAATTTAAATAAAATTTAAACATGATGTAAACATGAAGGCTGGCCTAGGTCATACCAGAACTAGGGATGTGACAGCCGCCCCGCCGCACGTAGTGCGCGCCCGCACCGCCTGCGCCCGGTCGCGCC